>NW_019272044.1:2193125-2201443 GCF_002738345.1 Cucurbita maxima
AATTACAAAAAAAAAAAAAAAAAAAAAAAAAAAAAAAAAAAAAAAAAAAAAAAAAAAAAAAAAAAAAAAAAAAAAAAAAAAAAAAAACATCTCCAGTTGGTAACAAGATTAGATAAACTAAGCAGTTTACACTGGAAGTGAAAGTCTTCTCATGGTTGCTAGCCTCAAGAAGCTTGAATACCGACGATAAGCTACAAAAGAAGTTTCAAAATTGGATGATCGCTCCTTCTATATGCTGTTTATGCGTTCAAGAAGAGGAGTCCATCCATCACTTGATTCTACATTCTCCTTTTGCGGCTAAAAGGTGACAGGCTAATTTTTTAAGCGTTCGGAGTGGATTCCCGTTTACCTAAAAAGATTGATCATTGGCTTATGGAGGTGCTCGATGGTAGATTTTTTGGCGGCAAGGGTTGCCCTTTGGTGATGTGCTACACAATCCCTCCTATGGGGCATTTGGATGGTAAGAAATAGCTAGGTGTTCAAAAAAAGGTCTTCTTCTTTTGATTCTTTTTGGCTTAATAATACAAAATTCTTTTGTAATTACAGCCTTTTATGATTATTAACAATTGAAAGGCTTTCCTTTGTTAGTTTTATGAGGGGCAACCTCTACCAATTGCCCTTAGACTGCCCTTTGGTTCTTTTGAGGTATATACGTATCTCTTCTTACCACAAAAGAAATAATAATACTAAACAGTTAACAGTCCCAACAATCACACCAGTAAGAGATACCAAGTTCTGAAGTTCTAAATTACACGCTATGGAGAGCAAAATAACAAACTGATACGTAGACAAATGACACAATAGATAGAGCAGATTAAGCAATACATTCACAAGAAAGCTCCGTAATCGAAAGAGTATACACTGTCATTTGAATACATCTTGGCTACAAAGCGACATCATGTTTAATTGATTCCTAATCCAGACTTCATAAGTACTATGCCAGGACGGTTACTGATCTCTAAGTTATAGTGGCAAACCCTTACACCAATTTTCTCTATCTAATTTCAAGTCCTTCAACGGTTTTCTATAAGCAAACACAGATTCAGAACAACTTCCCCACTAATCCTCGTTCCTTCTATTCAGATCAATCATTTCCAGTATCGAAACAACAAGCGCATACATGACGGCGACAAGGATCCTAATGATTTTAAGAACTCTATTTGCACGTGTAAGCGATAATCCATTGCTATCCACAACGATAGGGGGGGAAATAATATATTTCTAAGCTATTTGTCATCTTTAATATCAAATAGTCGATCTCGTTGTACGTGCATCTTTCACTCGAGTAATTTTAGTACCTGGATCGGAGAAGAACCATAGAACGACAGCACAGAAGATAACGACGAAAGGGATGAAATGGACGAAAATCCTAGCGAGCTTAAGATGGCGACGTTTTTTCGCAGCCGCGTGAGAGAACGGATTGAACGTCGGCAGGAAAACATCTGATTCCAAGCCGGAACTCACACTGGAAGATCTGAAGATAGCGGATTGCGACGACGACGATGATGAAGCTAATGATCTCTTATCCGAGACAATGCAGGCGCTCGACGATCTCCTCATCTTCTTCGTTTTCCGGATGCGGGAGAAATCAATGGGAATGAATGACTGAAACCTCAAAGGTTTGAGCTATGGCAGAGAATGCGAATCGAGGGGCGATGGCTAACTCTTCGGAGTCGCAGTCCACGAGCGGACAAGAAGCTGGGGAATTCCCAAAAATAGACGCTTTTGTTTTCAATATTTGAAAATCGATCCCTTTTAAATAATATATTACTTTTGGGCCAAGCATACATAAATATAACAAACATTTATCAACCTAAAATTACTTTAAATACAAATATTATATTATGTAGTGAGGCTGACGACGATACGCAATTGGCCAAATCGGTCGATAGCTACTAGTGGTGGGCTTTGAATGGTTACAAATGGTATCAAAGTTAGTCACCAAGTGGTGTTCGAGGACGATGACCCCAAGAGGAATAGATTGTGAGATCCCATATTAGTTGGACGGTTACAAATGATATCAAAGTCAGTCAACAAGTGGTGTGCGAGGATACTGACCCCTAAGAGGAGTGGATTGTGAGATCTCAGATTGGTTGGACTGTTACAAATGGTATCAAAGTCAGTCACTAAGTGGTGTGTGAGGACGCCGACCCCTAAGAGGAGTGATTTGTGATCTCACATTGGTTGGATTGTTACAGATGATATCAAAAGTCAGTCACCAAGTGGTGTGTGAGAATGCTGGCCCCCAAGAAGATTGGATTGTGAGATCTCACATTGGTTGGACTGTTACAAATGGTATCAAGTCAATCACCAAGTGGTGTGCGAGGACGATGTGGATTGTGAGATCCTACATTAGTTGAACTGTTACAAATAGTATCGAAGTCAGTCACCAAGTGGTATGCGATGACGCTGACCCTAAGATGAGTGGATTGTGAGATCCCACATTGGTTGGAGAGAGAAACCAAACATTAATTGTAATGACGTGAAAACATCTTTCTACCATAAGCATTTAATACAGTGAGGTGGATGGGTTAAGTTAGTTTGAGGGGTTGAAATCATTTATTTAAATTTAAATTTTTAATAAAAATAAAATATCAATTTATTTATTTTTTAAATAAAATACCTTCCAAAAATGATTATTTAAGATTGGTGGGAAAAACACAATTTTAAGAAATAAAAAACTAAAAACTAAATTAGTTATCAAATAATTGAGTAAAGCTTCCCTAATCGTAAATCAGCATGCAACACGTGGCAATATTTAAAAGGTTGTCCACTTCATTACGGAACTCCCGTATTCAAATTTATTTCCCTGCAGATTTATTGGTTCTGCAGAAACGCAAATACAAATCGTTCTTCTTCTTGTTTTCCTTATACCTTCGTTCAACAATTCCGTTTTCCGCGGCAAATTCCTCCGCATCCCGATCGAAACTCGCCGGCGTAATTTACGTTTCTCGAGCACCGTGCGGAATTCTCTGTGTTCCATCGATCTCCACCGCTTGTCGCCATGACGCCTGAATAGTAAGCTCGAATTCGTTGCCTCTGATCATGTTGTTCGTTTTTAAATTTTGTATTTCGATATACTTTTCGGAACTTGCGTGTTTCTTTTTGTTTATGCTTAGCCTAGATCTGGTACGTGGTTGTTTTTTTTTTTTTTAAATAATAATTTCACCTTCTTAATTTTAGTTTTTATAGCCCGGTAAGGCTGGCTCTTGTGGCAATTTCTCGGTAGATCCTTGGGATTTGGAATCGGATCCACGCGTTTCGATCAATTTTGGTCATCGGTGCTAAATTGCATCGGTTTCTTTTAGCAGCGTTTGCCAAGCAATGAGTTCTCGATCCTTATGTTAAAGCAATACCTCATTGTCGAACGAATTTTCGTTATAAAAAAAAAAAAAAGATATCTTCCGGAGTAATTCCATAGCTTTTGGAATTGTATAGTTAGGTGTCTTGTTTTGTTAATTCGGTTGAAATTGATACGGCTCAAAATTTATTTATGTTTTTTATCTCATTTACTTTATATATCCGGCGGCTATTTTGTTTGGTTGGTACGGAATAAAGTCTTGTGGTGTACGCTCTTTGGCAACATTTGGTCCTCGACGATAAGAAAGCAATGAATAATTTGTTTGAACATAGAAGAAATTATAACAGATTGATCTGCTAGACTGAGTTTCCATAGACAAGGATAGATTGTAGAAGATGATTGCTTGTAGTTTACTGAAGTGTTTTGGCTTAATGGTCTATTTCATGAAGAAATTTTATCAGTGAGCATCACCTGCCTTGTTCTCGTTTCAATTTTCAATCGACATATTTGCTTAAGATATGTCTTGTATGAGTTATGAAAATACCGTATAATATTTCGATAACTTATCTATTGTTGCACTGCACTTCATATATATCTTAAGCTCTACGCAATGCTTATTTGTTTCGTGCAGTGATTATTTGTTTAAGCTTCTGCTTATTGGAGATTCTGGTGTTGGAAAATCCTGTCTCCTTCTGAGGTTTGCAGTAAGTGCTCGGCCATTCTTCCACTTTCTGTTTTATGCTTAACATTTTTTTTCCCCTTCTTTTTGGCTCTGAATTATGTTGTCAAATTCACTATATCAACTAATTTCAATACCTAATTTTGATACACGATTCCCAGTTTCCAACTTCTATCACATGTCAGTTGGTTTTGGTATGAACTCTATATTGTTGCATACTTGTAGTTGAACTTCGAATAACCATCTTATGCAGCTTTGTGTGTGTGGAGACTGTTTCTAAACAGCACTTGAATGCTATTAGGTGTCGATGTTTTTTTAGTATCTAATGTGCTGTACCTGGATCATTGGATTTATTGTAGGATTTACTTTCTTTTTCTCTCTACTTTCTTGCTCAACAGGATGATTCATATTTGGATAGCTACATTAGCACTATCGGGGTTGACTTTGTAAGTTTTTGATTTTCCACTCTTCTGTTATTTACGCTTATTGCTTTAAAGAAAACCATTGTTCTAATACATCTCGTGTTTCCATTCTTTTTAGAAAATCCGCACAGTGGAGCTCGATGGGAAGACTATTAAGCTCCAAATAGTAAGTTTAAAATCTTCTAGTTGTCTTCTAGTTGACTATACTAAATAAACATTTCAGCATGTATAGGATTATAGGTCTTAATCACGTGCTTTCCAGTAAAGGTGGCTGATATGCAGCGTTTACTTCATGCCTAACAAAAGAAAATTCCTTTTGAAGTAATAATGAGGTCGCATGTGTACCTTCGAAGAGAAAAAAAAGGGTCGCATGGGTAGTTTTCTATTATCTTCATATGCTTTTAGTTGGCAGTATGTTAATGCCTTTTGACTCCTTTATAAACTTGTATAGAAGTAACCAACTATTTACCTTTGAGATGCGCTGGTCTGGGACTCTGGGCTTCTGTTTCACATCCTAATAACACGTCAGTTTTTTCCCTAAGAACAAGTCCATAAAACATTTATAAGATAGAGGTCAACTTGAGAAATTCTTTTGTCCCTGAAAGGACATCTTCGGCAATTGATAAATTTACCTCGTCTCTGTTTACCATCTATGCATGTAGAGAGCAAACATACACTGAAATAGAACACTAAATTGGTCTTAGAAAAGTTTATTCTGAGTTTTCTACATATGAATTCCATCCTCCAAATTATTCCCGACTGTTATCTTATTGTTGGAAAGAGGACTTAAATTATTCCCAACTGTTATTTTATTGTTGGAAAGAGGACTTGACAAACTTTTACTTACAATGTGCAGTGGGATACCGCTGGCCAAGAACGTTTTAGAACAATAACCAGCAGCTACTACCGTGGTGCTCACGGCATTATTGTAAGCGCCTCATACTCCCTAAATCCCCTTGTCTATAAATCTTGTTATTGGGGTTAATCGAGCATGATAAGTTGATCTGAATCTTGTTAACTCTTGGCAGGTTGTTTATGATGTTACAGACCAAGATAGTTTCAATAATGTTAAGCAGTGGTTAAATGAAATTGATCGTTATGCAAGTGAAAACGTGAACAAGCTTCTTGTGGGCAACAAATCTGACCTGACAGCTAACAAAGTCGTGTCCTATGAGTCAGCCAAGGTATCATTTTCGTTCAGATTCCTTTTTTACTTGAAGTATTTGGCAGCCTTTTGGACCAGAAAAAGGCTTAGCGAAGTGAGACTTTGTATTTTCCTTTTTAGGCCTTTGCGGATGAAATTGGGATTCCATTTATGGAAACAAGTGCTAAAAGTGCCACGAACGTTGAACAGGCTTTCATGGCCATGGCTGCTGAAATCAAGAATAGGTAAGTTTACTCTGGACCTTAATAAAAAGGATTCCAACCAATTACGATGTGTGGTTCATGGGATAGATTTCTAAAAAACCTGCATCTTTTTTCAAATCATGAAACCTACTAATTAAAAATAGTTGCACTAACTAAAGTTTCTATAATCCAACCCGTATTATTCTTAAGCTTTTGAATCTCAAACTCATTAGAAACATGCACTATTTGTGAAGTCATGGATCCATGCCTCCATCAGTTTCTTTAGCAAGCTTGCCCAATGAATCTGTTGAGGTGTGTGAATAGGGAGAAACTATATGTGAGATCCACGTGGGTTGGAGAGGAGAACGAAACATTCTTTATAAAGGTGTGAAAATCTCTTTCTAGCATACACGTTTTAAAAATCTTGAGGGGAAGCTCAAAGAGGACAATATCTGCTTGTGGTGGACTTGGGCTGTTACAAATGGTATTAGAATCATACACCGAGCAATGTGCCAGCGAGGACGATGGGCCCTGAAGGGAGGTGGATTGTGATATTCCACATCGATTGGAGAGGTGAACGAGTGTCAGTGGGGACGCTAGGACTCGAAGGGGAGTGGATTGTGACCCAGAAGGGGAGGATTGTGATATTCCACATCGATTGGAGAGGAGAACAAGTGACAATGGGGACGCTGGGACCCGAAGAAGAGTGGATTTTGAGATCTCACATCAATTGGAGAGGGAAACGAAACATTTTTTGTAAGGGGGTGGAAACCTCTCTCTAGACGACGTGTTTTAAAAACCTCAAAGGAAAGCCCAAAAGGAGAAGTCCCAAAAAACATTACCGGCTAGTAGTGGGCTTAGACTTGGGCGGTTGCATCAAATTTGGCATCTTTAACTGTAATTAGCTGACAACATATCTGACTTGCTCACGAGTAAACTACTTGGAAAGCTTATATGTTCTGACGTGTGAAACACCATTAATTTGCAGGATGGCAACTCAACCAATGAACAATGCGCGGCCGCCAACTGTGCAAATTCGAGGACAGCCTGTGAACCAAAAGTCTGGTTGCTGCTCATCTTAAAGAAAAAGGGGAGATCTCTATGATTAGCACTGTACCCGTATGGTCTGGTCGGTCTTTCACATGTAAAACTCTTTCCTTGGCTTAGCTTTTCTTCTAAAGCTTTGTTTTCTTCTTTCCACCCTTTACTTTGTTTAAAATTCCCATTCTTTCAAAAAAAAAAAAAAAACTATCTGTACAAATTAGAAAATATTATTGGTGAATAGCACTATTATGCTCTCTTTTATCTTCCCGTTGCTTCATGCTCTGCCTGTTGGTAGAACGCGTCCAGTTCTGAACAGCAGCTAATTTTAATGCTATATTCTATGATGTAGATGGGCTGAACTATGCACACGTTTGGATATGATTGAGTTAGACGATGTGAAAATCGTAATATTACCCTTTACTTTTCATAAATGTTCCAATACTAGTTAGAACGTTGGATGAAAAGTTAACGCTTAAGAAGCACAATTGTGACACAACATAGATATAAGATAAGTTGTCTTTTTAAATATAGGACATAATCACAATAAGGACACGTCTATTAAACTATGTCTATTAAACTATATATATGTATATATCATTTTTATAAAATAAAGAAATTTAAAGTCATTAAATTTTTGCATTTCTATGCTTGAAAATGAGTTTGATGTAGGCGCTTTCAAAATGCATCATTTTTGCACATACTTCTAAGTCTAATTGGTATACTTAATAATTGTTTGATGCATGTCCATCCGATGTGTAACCTATGTTGGCTATGTACAACTAATGACTAGAGTGTATGCATTTTTTAGATTAGTGTCAAGTTTGATACAATCTCGTGTTGTTTCTATTTCAATAATAGTTTGAAACCATTATAAAATATTAGGGGTAATATTGTAACTTCCTTAAATAAAAAAAACATTATTTAAACAAATGATAAAGTTATAATTTAACATTTTTTTTATATATCACGATCTTTTAAGCTAACCTAATATATTGATGTATATTCGTTAATCGTACAATAACTAATGTTTTATAACTCTCACGTATTTTAGTTTATGCTTTTATAAATATTAAAATTCGATTTAGATTTTTGGGTTTGTTTATTTTATTTTGGTGCTTATATTACTAATTTTATCTCATATAAAAATTTGAAAATTTAGAGATTAAATAATTGAAAAAAAAATAGTTCATTCACGTTTAAAATTTGTATTTGGGAATAAATTTTAAAAAAATTATAAATTAGAGAATTGCTTTAAGTTTGATAATAACTTTTATAACTTAATATTTTATAATATAATTAAGGATACTATAAATATTTTAATTTAACAAAAGTAAAATGAACTTATAACATGAATTACGCTTTATCTATAAAATTAAATAATATATCAAAGTTTTTATATTTTTCTTAATTATTTTAAAAATTACATAATAATCAAACTCGACTAAAACACAATTTATATATAAAAAAAACATTTATATAATATTATAAACAAAGTTTTTTTTTTTTTTTTTTTTTTTTAAATTAG
>NW_019272044.1:2202029-2215075 GCF_002738345.1 Cucurbita maxima
TTTTTTTTTTTTTTTTTTTTTTTAAATTAGTGATAAAACAAGATAAATTTTATCCTGTTGATTTCATCCTGGAAAGTTCTGAAAATGATGAACAGTCAATAAGAGAACCAATTGTTGTAAGCAACAACAAAGAAAACAAAGCGAAAGGAGTTTCAGAAGACGGTTTTATTACATCAAGAAAGCGTGAATTTTCTGAAGAAACTTGCAAGAAATCAGTGGAAATGCAAGAAAGCTACAACAATAAAGAGGTAGGAAGTGGTTTTGGTTGTTTAAGAAGAAAGGCATTGACAGACAAAACCAATTATGGGCACTCTGATATGGTAGAGATAATTGGGAAATGGAGTTGTCCTCAGAAGAGTAAGCCGAGTCGTGGACCGCCATTGAAGCAGCTTCGACTAGAGCGATGGGTTCACAAGAAATAAAACTTGTTCTTGGCTCAGTCATAGAGGGCTTCCAACTCAAGACAGAGGTATCCGTGTAATAGCTTCAAATGGCAAGGCCCTTCAACTTTGCACTTCCAACCTTTGGGTTTCTTCTATTGTACATGGATTTTGGCTCGCAGATTTGGGTGAGGATATTTGAAATTCTAACCTTTTGACCAATGAATGGTACTTTCTTTTATTATCGATCTCCCCTAACGAGAACTTAAGACATGGTTGAAAGAAAAAAGCCGCCCAGCCACAACAGACAGGTTGGTTCCTCTGTCGTCGTTGAAAGATTTCCAAAAACTCGAATATGATTTCCTCTTCTATAGATGAATGAAGTGGGTCCACCTCTTTTTGAGTTTGACCAAACACTTTTTTTTATTTTTTCTTTCTTTCATTCTGTTGGTCGACCTTTCTATTGAAAAAGCTAGGTGAGAACATATTATTCTAATCTAAGCTGATCTCCCTCTAATTTTTATTTATATTTTGCTTTATTCAAGTTGATGAGTGGATAGAAATGAAAAGTTCATCTCATGATCGAGGATTTTTTTTCTCTTTTAGCTCAACTACAAGTAATATGAGAATTCCAAATTCTAACATTAATTCTACTTATTTATTAATTCAAATTTGTGTATAAGTTAAGATTTTTTATTATCTACCAAGGTTGTCGATTAATTTTTGTTTAGTTAATGATTTTTTTTTTTTTTTTTGACATTTTTGGTATAAAGTATGAGTGATGGTAAAAATATTTTTGAATTTTTTTTTAGTTAAAATATATATTTTTAGTATTTTTAATTTAAGGTATTTTATTTTTATTATTTATTAAAAATTTAAGGATACGTCCAATTCGCTCTCTTTCTTCACTCTCTCTGCTTTGCGATCGTCGTTTTGTATTAAGTATGGGGGCATTCAGAGTTCTGTGCGGAAAGCTGATCAATCTCAGAACCCAACTCCATCATTCTCCTCAGAACCTTTCGATTCCGGCCACCCTGCCCTTCCGTACATTTCCATGGCGGTACACTCATTGCAGAACTCTCATTTTGGAGTCGGTGTTTCCTGAGTCTGTCCGTCTTCACCGACTTTCAGACTCCGATTCTGGTAAGTTCTGAGCTGAGGATATGTATGTCTTTTTTTTTTAATTTTGTTGTGTGATATGCTTTAATAGTCTGCGATCAATGGTTATATGCTTGGGTTATTTAGATTGCTGAAGTTTAAGGATTTTGTTGTGATGTCTCAGTTGGATCCTGAATTTGCTAGTTTAAGATTTGGTGCTTAAGTAATAAGTAATATTCCCTTGCATGTCCGTTTGAGAGGTGCTGAATGTCACGGTCGGGCGTGTTGCCCATGCCAAGCTATTGTATTTTTTATTTGTATGACTGTTTGGCGAAATCATGTCTAGGCATGCTAGACTTGAATAACCCCAAAACCTGAATTACCCAAAATGTACTATAGGTGTGACTAGTTGTCAACTTCTCCCTTGAAATCACCTCTAGGCCTGTTAGATCTGAATCGCCTCAAAATGTATTATAGGGGGTGTGACTAGTTGCCAACTCCTCCCTTGATTTTGTATGACCATTTGGCGAAATCACGTCTAGGCTTGCCAGACTTGAATTGCCTCAAAATGTATTATAGCGGGATGTGACTAATTGTCAAATTCTCCCTACCTGAAGAGTTATATGCTACTTAAGCCGTTGTGTTACCTTTTGCTTGTATGTCATATAACATTGCTTTCAATCTCTCATTCTTGCTTTCAAACTCTCTTTCAAAATCTCTTTGGGGTCTTCTAAAACCTTCTTCTCAATCGGGGCTAGAGGCTTGAGCATACGTTGTCCGGCTGTAAGCGACGCGAATACAAATTAACTTGACTCACTTGATGTTGGAAAGTGAGTGCCGCACAATCACACAATCGCAAAGTTGTTGCCACGATCCAACCCTTCAAAAGCTGAGGCTTCATAGTCTTTATAACATATGTCAATTGGATTTGGATTTGAGATGGAACTATATATTTATCTAATATATTATCTAATATAGTATCAGAGTCTCTGCACGTGTACCCATCACTTAAAGAGCTTAATTTTTATTCTGGAATTTATGGTTTGATTGTCTGCAGAGTATGGGAGATTTTGAGTGTGTTTGGATTAACGTCTCAAGTGATTTTGGAGGGCTAAAAATCATTTCTTCATAATTTTAGTGTTTGGTAGCGTACAAAAAGCACTTTTGAAATGATTATATTGGTTCAAAATCATTTTTTTGAAACAACACTTCAAAGTTGATAAACTTCCGATGGGTTCCTTTTTCTCATCATTTGTAGTTCTATAATAATTTCCTTTCAAGTTTCTGGAGTGTTCTTGGGCTGCTCGAGTTATATTTGAATTCTAATCCACTTGGGTTTATCAATGGCAGGTATTGTTGAGGTACATTTAGCCAGGCCTGAGGTGAAAAATGCCATTGGCAAGGATATGCTGAGGGGACTGCGTTATGCCTTTGAATCAATTGATAGCGATCCATCTGCCAATGTTATGATGATCTGCAGCTCTGTCCCAAAGGTGTTTTGTGCAGGTGCCGATTTGAAGGTATTCTTGTTTATATCTAACAATTCAACTCTCCCATTATGATATAGTCTTTAACTTCTTTTCCTCCTCAATTCATTCTTTTAAGTAAAGGAACGTAAGAAGATGACTGCATCAGAAGTTCATTCCTATGTCACTTCACTGCGGGCTGCATTCACATTTCTGGAGGTAGATTGTTATTATTATCTACAGGCGTACCTGCTTTTACATTCCATGATTTATTTACATAGTATATGAACAAGGATGTCTTGACAAGTATACAATGCATCAGTTGAGATGCACATGACTACATCAGTTATCATCGATATTCCGTCCATGATCTTTCGTGGCTGATGCTAGTAAACTTTAAGGGCTTTCTAAGTAATAAAGAATTAAAGGGTTTAGTGTGAGATCCCACATCGGTTGGGGAGGAGAATGAAACACCCTTTATAAGGGTGTGGAAACCTCTCCCTAGTAGACGCGTATGGGAAGCCCAAAAGGGACAGTATTTGTATGAGCACCGGTTCCACTGTGTAACTCTGAAAGACGCGATTTAAAAACCTTGAGGGAAAGCCTGAAAGGGAAAGCCCAAAGAGGGCAATATCTGCTAGCGGTGGGCCTGGTCTGTTACATTTAGGGAGCTCAAGTCATAGTGACCACTCAAGATAGAATTTAAGATCCTACGAGTTACCTTGACAACTAAATGCAGTAAGGTTAGACGATTGTCCTGTGAGAATAGTCGAGTCAGGTACAAGTTGGCCCAAACGCTCATGGATATTTTTTTAAAACTTCCCTTTTTTCATCACAAATCTAGTTTTCAGCTGACTTAATCTAAATTTATTTTATTCAGGGACTGTGTATTCCTACTATTTCAGTTATTGAAGGAGCAGCATTCGGTAGTGGACTTGAAATGGCTCTTGCGTGTGATCTTCGGATATGTGGTAATAAATTTAGTCAATTATTTTATAGTTTATTATTTTACGTCTTGCTGTATTGGAGTTATAACTCTCATCGTTAAACCATGATCCAGGGGAAGATGCCAAGCTCAGCTTGCCAGAAACCGGACTGGCTATAATTCCTGGGTATGTAGTAAATACTTACCTATATATGCGGTCACATATGACGTTTTAAGAGCTCACGTGAGACCAGTAGAAGGAAGCCTGCATGCATATTGAAGTTCCATAGTTCTATTACTTAGTATAAACATTAAACTGTTGGTGGTGGAAGCTGGATGAGACTCTTCCCAAGACTATTTTTCAAACCCCTTTTCTATGAGAGATCCCACATTAGTTTGAGAGGAGAACGAAACATTCCTTACAAGGGTGTGGAAACCTCTCCCTAGCATATACGTTTTAAAATTGTGAGGCTGATGACGATACGTAACGGGCCAAAACGGACAATATCTTTTAGCGGTAGGCTTAAGTTGTTACAAATGGTATCAGAGCCAGACATCAGGCGGTGTGCCAGCGAGGACTCCGGGCCCCCATGGGGGGTGGATTATGAGATCTCACATTAGTTGGAGAGGAGAACGAAGCATTTCTATTAAGGGTGTGGAAACCTCTCCTAGCATATGCGTTTTAAAACCGTGAGGTCGATGGTGATACATAACGGGCCAAAGCGGACAATATCTGTTAGTGGTGCGCTTGGGCTGTTACAAATAGTATTAGAGCTAGACACCGGGTTGTGTGCCAGCGAGGACGCTAAGCCTCCAAAGGGGGTGGATTATGAGATCCCACATTGGTTGGAGAGGAGAACAAAGCATTTCTTATAAAGGTGTGGAAACCTTTCCCAAGCTGATGTGTTTTAAAACTGTGAGGCTGATAACAATACGTAACAGACCAAGGCGGACAATATTTATTTGTGGTGGACTTGGGCTGTTACATAACATGAAGGTTCTCTTGTATGCACGAGCAGATTACACCTTCTAAACATGTTTTCTCTCAGGGCAGGTGGGACTGCAAGGCTTCCCAGGCTTGTTGGGAAATCAATAGCAAAGGAACTTATATTCACTGGTCGTAAGGTCAGTGGCAGAGATGCTCTATCTATAGGTATGATTACCAATCTTTTTAAAGCTTAAGTTCAGTGTTTTATTGAGTTAAGGATAAGAAAACAAATTTCCTGCCTTAGGTCTTGTCAATTACTGTGTCCCTGCTGGTGAAGCTTATGCAAAGGCACTGGAAATTGCCCAAGAGATAAATCAGAAGGTAATTAGAACATTCTTATAATTATCTTTCTGGTTATCGTGCTGACAATCTGATGAAATCATGATCAGATTGATATGATTCCACTAGTTTGACCATATAATGCATTGAGAGATCAAAGTTGAATCATATTTTGTACCTTAATTTTCATCCATAAATTGAGAGGTGTTATAAAGGGTGAACCCACAAACTAAACACTTTGATTCCATTTGATAATAATTTTCTTTTTGTTTTTTTTTTTTTTTTTTTAAAATTATGCTTATTTCCTCGTTTATTCTTTTAAAAAATATAAGAACTACATTTCTTTTTTCAGTTTTCTATATTTGGCCGGTATTTCGACAACATTTGCAAAGTGTAGATCTAACAACCCAAACCCCCGCTAACAAATATTGTTTATTTTGTCCAATTACGTATCGACGTCAGTCTTACGATTTTAAAACGTGTCTATTAGGGAGAGGTTTTTACGCCTTTATAAGAAATGTTTCGTTTCATTCTTCAATTGATGTAGGATCTCACAATCTACCCCTTTGGGGGCTCAACCTCCTTGCTGACTCACCTATTGTGAGATCCCATATCGGTTGGAGAGGAGAACGAAACATTCTTTAAGGGTGTGGAAACATCTCCCTAACAGACGCATTTTAAAACTATGAGGCTGACTGTGATACGTAACGGGCTAGAGCGAACAATATCTATTAGCGGTGGGCTTGAGTTGTTACAAATGGTATCAGAGTCAGATACAGAGCGGTGTGCCAGCAAGGACGCTGAGCCCCCAAGAGGGGTGGACTGTGAGATCCCACATCGGTGGGAGAGGGGAACAAAACATTCTTTTTAAGAGTATGAAAACCTCTTCCTAACATACGTGTTTTAAAACCGTGAGGTTGATGGTGATACGTAACCGCTGAGCTTGAGCGGTTACACTAGATCACAAAATGAAAAAACTCGTAGTTTTACGAAACGAATGATTTTTCTCAAAACTTCTAAGATTTAGCATATGTTTTTCCTCAACTGTGTCATAGCATGCCTACAGCCTATAATCCAATACCCAAGTAATTGTTGAGTATTGTATGAGAGTAACTGTTGAGTAATGTATTAACAGGGTCCACTAGCAATAAAGATGGCAAAGAAGGCGATCGATGAGGGGCTCGAGAGAGACCTGGAATCAGCTATGGAAGTAGAAGATGAATGTTACAAAGAACTCTTAGACACGAAAGATCGCTTGGAAGGATTGACAGCATTTGCCGAGAAGCGCAAGCCGAGATATCGAGGAGAATAGATAGGTAACCAATTGTTGTTTCCTCAATACAATATGGTTGCCTCTGATCTTCATTTAACGTTCTAAAATACAAGCATTAATGCAAGCTTTTCTGTAGCTTAGGTACCTGAAATGAGAGAAGCTGCAGAAGGTGAACCAGTTCAGGTTGTTTATGTATTAGTGATGCTATTATAAGCAGCCTTGCATAGCCTAATGCTGCACTCAGTGATATCTATGTCCTGAAATTTAGAATTGTTCTCTGGTGGGGCTGGCTAGGAGTGCAAGTTGAAATCGACAAAACCGATGAACCCGAGTATAAAATGGGTTTAGTTCGACTTTGATTCAGCTCGGTTTCATCGATTTTGTTGGTTTAAACTTTGCTCTTAACCTCAAGAAAATGAGTAAATATCAACTAAATTAGGGATCTATTTAACAACTAATTGAAAAATTAAATTAATTTAGAGTTCAATTGGACACAATTTATTTTTTAATTAGATTCAAATTGAAAATTAAAATGAAATACGATTTTTTTTTTTTTTTTTATTGAACTTAGTATTTTTGACTCAATTCAATAATATTATTCAGAATATCATTATCGCTAATTTCAGATAGAAAATTGGGCTAGTATTTTATTTCAAAAATATTTTTAAACGTTTTTATTTAAAATTATTAATTGTGGTATTTTTTAATTCTTTTTTAAGTTGGTGTATTATTAAAATATTAAAAGTGTACATTTGGAAAGGTTTTTATTTATTTATTTATTAATTTAGCCTTTGTTGAAAATTTGGATTCTTTCCCTTTAAATTTTACTTTATTTTAAGTTATTTCTTTCCATATACTTTTTCTTTGTTTTTGTTTAATTATTATTATTAGTATTTTAGGTAAATTTTTTAAAGTTTTGGAAAGGGTTAGTATTTTATTTCAAAAAAAATATTCTTCAATTTTAAATTTTTTTATTAAAATTATTTAGAACTTTTTTTTATTGCAATATTGTAATGGTAAAGATATTTTTTTAATTTTTAAATTTGTTTTTGAAGTTTTTTAAAAAAGGATTTTCATCTAAAATAAAGGGTTTTATTTATTTATTAAAGTTTAAGGATATTACCGAGGAGTATTTTGTTTTTTTTTTTTTTTAGTTTAAAGGGGTTATTAATTTTTTTTTAATATTTTTTAGATTTTTTTATTTTTTTTCAAGTTTAATGGTTTGAAATCTAAACCCCTATATTGGGCTCATGGGCCTACAATTAAGCTATTTGGGCCATGAGCCTTATTACTGTGTTTCTTACGAGCTGGTTTCCAGGCCCATTAACAAATCTATATATAATACCGAGTCTGCCAAATGTTGCGTCGTCTCCAAGTTAGATTGATTCACCAACCGAGCATCCAAAGAACTGATTCCATTTCTGTAATCGGAGTGTGTTACAAGCTCACCTGACGACAATGGCTTCTGTGGACCAAAGCCCTTCAGCTAAGCGTTGGCTTCCTCTCGAAGCTAACCCTGATGTTATGAACCAGGTATAGGTACTTCCGTTCTGTTCTGATTTGGCTTCTAGATTCGAGCTCTGGTTAGTGGAAAGAGGATTCGAAGGGCGATTCTCAACTTTTCTTGGGATGGGATGTATTTCAATGTCTCCGCATTTTCTTGGTGTATCTATACGGTTTTCGTGCCTGTTTGTTCATTCTATTTCTTATTGCTGATTTGTGTGAGCGATCTGTATTTTGTTGAAGTGAGAGAGAAATCTGAGAGGAGATAATGAGAATTTCTTTCAAATTTTTTTTGTTATCATTTTGATTTGGTCCTCCGGATTAATGATTTTGCACTCTTTGGGGCTTTCTCGTTCAGTCCAAATCGCCTATTTGACTAACTGGGATGTTTTTATGCGTGCTGTATACTCTGTTAGCCAGTTGAATTTCTTAGTTTATCTTGATAAGGATGGTGTGCCCATGTTATTGGAATCACGGCTTACTTTTGAAGTGATCGTTTTCTTTTCCTTCCCTTTCATTCAAATAATGTTTCGCTATATATATATATATATATATATAACCCAATTGCTGCTTGATTTTAGAAGATAATAGCATCATCAAGTTTCCATATATCCTCTAATGTTCGACAAACTTCTGTTTTGTTATTCCAAAGTTCCTTTGGGGTCTTGGTCTTCCAGAAGATGAAGCAGAGTGCAATGATGTTTATGGCTTGGATGAAGAACTCTTGGACATGGTGCCTAAGCCTGTACTGGCGGTGGTGTTTCTTTATCCCATAACTCAAAAGGTTTGCTTACAGATAAAGTTCAGTTGTAATGATGTTTATAAGTTTGAAGAATTCCCTCGACATAAAACGAAGAAAATAGTTTTTCATTTTCTAAATGTTTTAATGTTTTCAGTGTAAAGACGAGAGGCTGCAACAGGAAGAAGATGCAAAGAATGTGAGTATGAGAATTGACAAGTTAAGCAAGTGTTTTCAGTCCTCTTTATATTATGACATACCAATAGACTGAACTGTTTAGATACGTTTCCCTTCTAGATTAGGATGTTACTTGGTGTTTGTCTAATGTATGTTCGGTCTGCGTGACTTGTTTAAGATTTTCCATCTGCAAATCAGGAAAAACGTTTTTCCGTCTGTCGTAAATTGTTTAAAATTCTGTCTGGTTGCATACTCTAGCATGGACAATCCAGTTTTGGTGCATGTTATTGGGTCATTTTTAATAACATTGTTAAAATGTTTCATATCCGTGCAAGTGTTATCTAATAAGGCTCTTTGTTTCTGTTGTGATCCTAGGATTATAGTGATCGAGTATACTTTATGAAACAAACTGTTGGCAATGCCTGTGGAACTATTGGACTTCTTCATGCCATAGGGAACATTACTTCCGAGATTAAGCTTTGTAAGTACTGAGAGATGCTAGTCAATTTGACGCTCTGAAATATATTTCTTCGAATCATGTAGCATTGTGATCCTCTACCTTTTGCTCAGGGGCCTTCGTATTGTATCTGTTCTCCTCTTATATGCACATGTAGAGTAGAGAATTGGTCATTTAAGGAGTTATGAAAGCTATCTTTCATTGAAAATAAGCAGAAACACGAATTAAATATGAAAGTGAAACGAAGAATTATTCTGCAGGGTCATTCATATGTTTAATTTCGTGATCGTGTTCTGGTTTACCATGGAGGTTTAAGTATCCGAATTGAGTCCTGTGGCTGGTCACAATCATTCTACTATAATCACGTTGATCAAGTTTATCAGTGTCTTTACTTGTCTGCTTGTTCTGGTGATTCCTGAGTGATTACTGCACTGCTGTTATGATATTCTTTCAGTTCTAGTACATCTTATTTTTCTTTTCTTTTTTCTTTTTTCTTTTTTTAACTTCTGTGCTTTGTCTTTTTTTTAAGCCGAGGGATCGTTCTTGGATAGGTTCTTCAAGTCTACCAAAAGCATGGATCCGATGGAGGTTGTATTTATAAACACATGCTTCTCTTACACACCCCGTCTATTTCCCCACCCCACCACCACCCAAAAATTTTCGTATACAGAAAAGGACGAACATATCAAGAAACGCAAGGAATAAAATAAATTATTTATCAATCCTTTCCTTTGTCCAGTTGATGCTTACCCAAAATATTTTTCCTTTTGCTTCTAATAGTCGTATGTTGTTCACTTTGATAGCGTGCAGTATTTCTTGGGGAAGACAGAGAAATGGAAGTTGCACATTCAGTAGCAGCAAATGCTGGTGATACGACGGTAAGTATCGTTTCAAGTTTTCTGAATAATGGTGGAGTATATTTAGAATAAATAGATACCTTATCGAGGCTGCGTTCAGCATGTAAGAGTGAACCTTCAGCCATTGTCTTGTTTTTTCAGATAAAGCTTTGACAGGCTGACAGCTATCCTCTGGTGATAGGAATTTCTTTCAGTTACCTCCACAGCAAATCAGAGAATTTAATAATTAAATTGTAGATGATCAGTGAAAATGGATGATTTTTGAAAGTTCAAGATCTAACGACAGAGTTGGTTGTATAATAGAGGAAAAAGTAGATAAGAGATTGTATGAACATAAAATGCATTCACTGGAACAGATGCTCGTTATTTCTCCCTGTATATGAATACACGTATACGTGCTGACTTATCTTTTCTTATTTGGCTCATCTTTTCTTCTCATTACGTACAGGCTCCAGAAAAGGTCGATACTCACTTTATCTGCTTCTCATGTGTGGACGGTAAACACTTCTTAGAGCTCTCTCTCTCTCTCTCTCTCTCTCTCCAAGGAAAAAAATATTTTCTTTGGAGTCTACAATGAATTGGGTCATCAGATTTTTAAGAAATGATCTAATCTACAGTATCCTAATTATACAGGTGTACTTTATGAGCTCGATGGGATGAAGTCGATGCCAATATCACACGGTGCATCATCACCGGACACTCTATTACAGGTAAATAATTGCTCTGAATGTTATCCTGGTTTGTTTTAACCAGTTATGTTTATTGTCCTGTTTGAATCACCTTGCATGTTTATCTCGATTCGCCAATGAATCATACACAACAAAATATTACACTTCTGTTCTCTGCATTTAATGAAATGATTGATGAAATCACAGGATACAGCCAAAGTCATAAAAGACATAATCTCGAAAAATCCCGACTCGCTGAGATTCAATGTCATTGCCATTTCAAAGAAAGTCGGGGATGCATCTTAAGGCGACCAGGTTTGATCTGATTTAGTCTTTGCATCAATGAACAAGTCCTATGCGTAATTATCGCTTTACGTAGATGCATCTATGAGAAGTCTGTTGAGATGAAGGAAGTGTTTAATATTTGCATCAAACTGTGTTTTGTGTGGTTTCAGAATTTGCTAATGACTAGAGAAGTTGTTCATTGCTTTGGTATGCAAGGTGATATTGATTGAGTCTAAAATTAGTATTAAGTTCTGAGTCTGAATATTAGGAGTTAGGTTTTGACCTTTGAGGTTTTGAAAATTAGTATTTTGCTTTCTTGGAATACAAATCTTATGAAAACATCCGTAGATGACTTTTTGAGATCATAGCTCAAATTTGAATGGTTAGTTTCAAGCTTCTCATTTTCATAGATTCGTAACATTTTTGTCTTTTTGAGTTGAGATGTCTACTTTACCCGTGGAGTTTAGATGTCCACTTTATCCATCCTGAACGGGGAGGGGATTCCTTGTTTAAACGGAGAACTTTACCCGCTCCGAACAGGGAGGGAGCCCCTGGTCAGATAGAGAATGGTGGAATGAGTACCATTTTCTCCTTATTAAATAAATGGGATGGGTACGAGATTATATTCACCGTTCCCATACCCGCCTTGCTTAGTTAGTATAAATATATTATTTTACCCACTCCGAATGGGGAGGGAGCCCCTGGTTAGATGGAGAATGGTAAATCAATGGGATTGGGTACGAGATTATATTATACGTTTCCATACCCGCCTTGCTTAGTATAAATATATTACTTTACCCATCCCGAATGGGGAGGGGATTTCCTATTTATATAAATGAGAATGCGGACGAGATTACGTTCCCGTTCCCATACCTCTAGCTTAGTATAAATATATTTGAAAAACGGAATGAAAAAACTGTTTTTATTTAAAATTTAATTGATAATTCAAATGTTTTTCTAAAAGGAATGAAATATTTGAAAATAAAAAATATTAAATGATTTTTAGACAGTTTTAATTAATATGCCTGAAGCATAATCAGTAAATTGTTAGATGTCAAAGCCTTCCCTTCTTGGTCGAATTAAATAATTAAAAAAAATATTAATGATTAAAATTAAATGATATTTTATAAGATTAAAATTGTATTTTATATTAAGTTGAGGGGTTAAAATGGAATAAGTTAAAAATAGGTTTTCCAAAGGTCGGTCAATGTTTTGAAAGTCAACGAAAAATTGGAGTAAACCAACCTCCGTTCAAGAGTTTTTAGTTCACACGGTTCATTAAATATCATTTTTCTTTTTATTATTATTATTAAATAAACAATTAATAATTATTATTAAAGAAACAATTAATAAGTAATATGAACTTTTTAAAACCATCTTAAAAATTTAGGAATAAAAATAGGTAAAACATTTTTCTTCACCTTTGATGTTTTAAAGTTAAAAATTTAGTTTTTAAAATTTGATTTTAATTTTTATTTGGTCTAAGTCTAAAAACATTAGATAATTGGTCCTGAAGTTAAAATTTAATTTTTAATCGATCTTTTAGGTATGAAACATTTATAAAGAGAATAACGTCTCGCTTTTAAGAGTCGAGATCATCTCGATAACCAATACGGTTTTTATTTTAAAAAAATTTCAAGAGAGTGTCCAAATTCTAGAGATACTAATTATTATAAGTTCTCCTAACCACTCTGTTTCAGTTTATTCATATACATTTCCTTTACGAGTATCACATCATCATTATCATACCTTCGGGCAAATTTTTGACAATACGAAAGAGAAGCAAGTAATTATGAGAAGAATTTAAAGCAAAAGTGGAGAATGAAAAGAATAGAAAAATTCCATTCCAAGGGATTATCTTTTGTTCTAAACAATCAACAAATTTGCTTTAGCAAATCCAACCACCCATTATGTACCAATCTTTTTTTTTTTTTTTTTTTTTTTTTTTTTT
>NW_019272044.1:2215574-2227287 GCF_002738345.1 Cucurbita maxima
TTTTTTTTTTTTTTTTTTTTTTTTTGTTTGAAAAATCCAAAGATTTTTAAATCCCAAAGAAAATCTTCCAATTCTACCCCTAAAAAAAAAAAAAAAAAAAGAAATTACCAAGTTTTTACTTTTCTCCCAAGTCCCTCAATTCACAATAAAACACCAAAGTGCCCCTTCTTTCACTATCACCACTACTCCCCCAATCATTGCTCGCCATTTGTACTCTTCGCCACGTCAGCTTCCACTTGTGTTGCATTGGTCCCCACCACTAATTGGATCGACTGTACTGCAGCTTGAGTTGCTGCCACCACCTTCTTCCGCCGCTTAGGGGTCCCACTCTCTACCGACGACAACGACGAAGTAGGCTCCGGCGAAGACCGAGACGACGACCTCTTCGACGTCACTCTAACCGGGTCGGGTTCACCCGAATTAACCCGAAGCGGAAAATTAAGAAGAGCTTTAGAGCCCCGCATCCGATAAGCGGCGCGGTCATAAGCAAGCGCCGCATACTCCGCCGTCTCAAACGTCCCAAGCCAAACCCGAGCCCCGTTTTTCGCCGGGTCACGAATCTCCGCCGCGAATTTCCCCCACGGACGTTGCCGTACACCTCGATAATGCTTCCCCTTCGCCGGTACCACCGCCGGCATCGTCGCCGCCGCCACCTCCACATTCGCCGGAACCACCGCCGGAGAAAGAATCAGGGGCTCTGTTTTGACATCAGAGAACCCAAAATTAAAAGCGTCCGACGGCGATGAGCCGAGCAGAGGATCCCAACCAAGGTGGACGGCGTCGTGAAGAACTCCGGCGAGAAACATGTCCTCGGAATCATCCACTTTAAGAGGCAATTCCCCCCAATTTTCAGTCAAACAAGGGTACAAGCTGGTGAAATTGGAGCTCCCGCACAACCCCGGCGCGGCGGCTCCGGCGACGGCGAAATTCCCACATCGATAAGGCTCGGAATCTCCCAATAAATGGCGGCGGATGGTCTCCAGAAGAACAAAATCCGATTCACAGCCATTACTCTGTCCGTACATCATTTAAAAATCAAAACTTTATAGAGAGAGAGATCTAAATCTGAATGAAATTTGAAGAATTGGGAATATGAAAGCTATTAATAGGTGAATTAGATTCATGAACTTGAACTGTGTGGGCCATTTTTTAATATTAAAAAAATCGACAAATTATTATTATTATTATAAAATGAATAAAAAAAAGGTGCAAGTTGTGCGGAGGAATTTAGTCACGTGTGGAAATTGCCATTTGGATTAGGCCACGATAGTGTGACATCATCGCTCGTTTCTTCTTTGTCGGTATGTGCGTCATCTTCTATTTTCCATTTTATTTCATTTTTCACAAATTAATAAAATATATTTTTGAATTTTTAAAAATTATAAGTATTCATTAAAATTTTAAAATTATTAATAAACCTTTAAAAGTTTAATAATATTTTTATTAAAATTATATTTTATTGATGTTTTTGTTTCATTTGTCCCTTTCAAATTTTCAGCTTCAATTTTTTTTTATTATTAAAAATGTTTGTTAAGGAAAAAAAATGATTTTTTAATAATTAGAAAAAGCAATAAATTCATTAGAAAAATAAAAAGATCGAAAAAGAAGTAAATAATTGCCAAATTGTCTCTCCCTCTCAAATTCACTTGTTTGTACAAGATGAAATTTTGGCCCACACCAATATTTTTATATTTTATTGTTATAATTATATAATTATATTTTAAATAAATTTATTTTTTAATAAAATTTGTAAAATATTTATATACTCATTTTTTTAATATTTAATTAATAAATTCACGTTAATTCAATTCAACCCGTCTAATTTTATGAAAATCATGAAATATAATTTTAAATTTTTTTAACACCAATAGTTCAAGGGTCATATTTGTAATTTAGTTAAATCCAATTGGTTTCAAAACTATAAAAAATATTACGAACCCTAACTTCAATACATCGAGACACATTTGTATGCACGTTTACAAGAGTTTTAAACTTTTTCATGGAATTTTAGTTTTCTTTTAGAGTCACAACGCTCCCCTTTTTCTGTATCCAAACACATTTGTACGTATAATCATAGAGGTTTGAGAAACATTACGCAAAAATTTGAAAATGTTAGGCACAACAAGAATTGAAATATTTAAAACTACTCTCGAGGACGAGCAACAAGTCTTTTCCACCACTACTTTTTGTATAAATGACTTTTTGGTGTACGTAAAAGGATTGGAACATATCAATACGTTACGGTCTTTTATGTAATATGGGAGCTTCACCAACTCGGGTCATCATTTTCATTTAATCGTTTTCCACCCTAAAAATGAGATTATTTTTTTAAAATAAGGGGCAAAATGGACATTTCATATCCTCAAAAATCGTATTTGTCTATAATTTTAAAATTACCCTTAATTGTCACATCTTGACCTATTTATTTGATTTTGACAATATAATAAGGATTTTCATTGACAATTTTAGGTCGGTTTGGTAAACAATATTAAAATAAAATATTTAAAAATTTGATTTCAATTTAAACTATGGTTCAAAATGTGTTTGATAACATATGAATAAAACTACATAATTAATTGTTGTTAATATAAACTATTTTTAATTAATTTTTTATGTTAAAATAATTTAAAATTTAAATTTGGGATACATTAAACACATAAAATTGTTGTTGTTTTTTACTATGAGAACTCGAACAATATAAAAAAAAACATAAAATAAAATTTTGAATACTCCTTAATATCTTAAAATTATAATATTGTTCTTTAAAATTATAATATTGCCATTCAAAACAAGAATTTAAATTTAAAATTAAATAATAATATATTACTTCAACTAATTGAATTATAAATTTTAAATAAAAAATTTAGAGGATTGCCGAGATCCACGGCTAGCAGATATTGTGAGGCTCTCCCTTTCGAGCTTTTTAAAACGCGTCTGCTAGGAAAAAGTTTTCACATTCGTTCCTTTTCTCCAATCGATGTGGGATCCCCACTTCCATCGCCAGCAAATATTGTGAGGCTCTCCCCTTCAAGCTTTTTAAAACGCGTCTGTTAGGGAAAAGTTTTTACAACTAATGTGGATATCAAAATTATATATATATTTCAAAAAATTTCAAAATAGTTTTAATTAAAAATGTAAAAAATTCAATAAAAAAATTTGACATATTTAAATATTATCAAAAGAAATTAAAAAAAAAAAACAAAAAAACTAACTATTGGCACAAAAAAGTCAAAGAAGCTGACCAAAGACAAAAACGGTCGGCCATGACCTTGACCGTTTGAAAATTCAAAATCCCCATTTTTGTATTGGCTTTTTACATGCCCGCCTACCCCCGCACGTGCGCCGCACCGCAATCTTTGAGTCCAAGTTCAAGCCTTCAAAAAATAAAATAATAATAATAATTTTTAAAAAATAATAAATTATTACATTTCTGCACGATTTTAATTAGGAGGTTTAAAAGACCTTCCTTCTAATTATTATAATATTATCTTTAATTTATAGGTCGACATATTTTATTTTATTTTATTTTTTTTAAGAAAAGGGAATTCAAGATGACGTTATTTTATTACACACCATTAAATAAATATATTTTAATTGTTATCTTTACTAAAAAATATTAAAAATAAAGCATAGTGCCAACTTTGGCATTGTATAATATATATTTTTTATACAAAATTAAAAGGTTATGATTTAAAACATTAGAATAAGTATTATTGGGGAGTGGGTGTCAATTTTTTATCCATTTAAATAAATTATAAAAATGGGTTAAATCATTTTTAAATAATTTGGATCTCGATCTAAGTTTTGTATCTAAAATTTTATTTTATTTTTATCGAAAGGGTTATTTTAAAGTTTTGAAAGTAAAAAAAGATAAAATATGACGCTTGAGTAAAATAGATATACATGAATTAATCGAGACTATTTCCAAATGATTAGGTATGTGCATGAGTTGGGTTTGATGGTCGAGTTGGTGGCTTTGAGAAACTCTAATAGAGTTTGCAACTTTAACATATTTGGATGTACATTGTTGAATGATAAAAGTCTCACATCATCATCATCTAGTAGTGAATGATCATGGGTTTATAATCAAATAATACCTTCTCCATTAGTATGAGGCCTTTTGGGAAAGTCCAAAGCAAAGTCATGAGAGCTTTTATACTCAAAGTGGACAATATCATACCCTGGAGAATCGTGTTCGTCTAACATAGTTGGGTTCCATGGTCAAATTGGTGACTTGAACAACCGTTTGTATCTATGTATAATATATGACGTAAGTAACTAAAATCTCATAAAATTCAAATATCAAACATTTTCAAGTCACAATGCATCACTAATATCGGCTACAAAGGTAAAACAATTCATAATATTCATACTAATTTTAAAAATTGGGTTGATTCAATTAAAAAAATGTCAACTCGCGAACAACTCATTAATCATAGAAATTTTAGACTTAAAGCATATTTGGCTCAAAATAATCCTAAGTTAGGTGATCTAACCCAGAGTAATATAAAGAAAAATAATGGAATTAAAATAAATGATAAAATAATAATGGAATTAAAATAAATGATAAAATGTGGAAGCCATGTGATAATGGGCATCCAAAAGGAAATATTTATTTTTTAAAATACAAATGATATAAATTCAATAATTAATTCATATATATATATATATATATATATATATATAATTTGTTTTTAGCAAAAATAATTAAGTTGAAATAATATATATATATATAAAGAAAGCTAATTTATTAATTAATTGAGTAGACATTAGCATGACAAAAAAATAAAATAAATAAAAATAATAATAAGAGAATAAAATAAGGATAGTTTTAAATAAAAAAATAATTATTATAAACTTTTTCAATGGTTAGAACTATATGTACTAAAAGAGCTTAAATAGCTCAGGTTCGTTTCTATGGATAGTGTTCACTCCAATAATATCGATAAGGTAAGATAAGTAAGGTGGCAAGGTTAGGATTGAGTTGCACCGAAAAATGTTGACAATTAGGTGCATTTTTTATCGAACTAGCATATGTAGGGGGTATAAACTGGTTAGGTGGTCGGGTTGTACTTATTTATAATACATATTCATTAATAATTAAAATCTCATAAAATTCAAATATCAAACATTTACAAGTCACAATGCATCACTAACATCGGTTATAAATGTTAAACATTTTAAATCTTTTTAAAAGTATACAAGTCACAATGCATCACTAACATCGGTTATAAACGTTAAACATTTTAAATCTTTTTAAAAGTATAGTAAAGTTCAAGTGCAACCTTATTTACGGATTGGTAAGTGTAACGACCTATGCCTAGGATTTAGACTAGATTCAGAATTTGTATTCAACACCTGATGGCTCTGACATTTTCGTGCAATATGGTCACGTTATCCTACTCATTGTTCCGTACACGTTTAACCATAGAGTTTTTATAACTAAACCATTGAAAGAGAGATGCACCCTATTAGAACTTTTAAGCTTTTGTTAGTGATTTTATTCTCAGGATCACTCTCATTTAAATATGGTCTCAGTTCATTCATGTACCCCTCATTTACTCGGGTGTCGTAGTCAAGTTGACCCGTATAAAAAAATATCAACCTGTAAACCGAACTGAGGTCCGGACTGAACCCAAATAAAAAAATATATAACCCAAAATATCGTAGTGGGCTTTCAAAAGAATCAAGGCCCAAATTCCCTCCTTCCTCTCAGCTTCCTCTCTCTTTAATTAAACTAAAGATTATAAAATAATTAGAACATCAAACCTTACACAAAATCTATTAAACACTGAATTGGATATTGTTTAAAATTAAACAAATATAAATTTAATTTCAATTAAACACCTAATTTAATCAATTAATAATAATTAAATTACAGTTCTAAATATATTAATCCAAGCCGCTCTTAACTTTATAATATAAAAATGATTCCTTTTGTTTTTTTTCTCTCTCTAGAAATATTCCTTTTATTTTCCTTTATGAACAAACAAATTTTCCTTTCATGGTTGGTGTCTCCTTCTCAAACCCGGGTCAAAAATGATAGGTGTCGTGACATTCATTTTTTAATGCATTTTTACCCGAAGGGTCATACATAACTTAATCGGGAATGAGTATCATGGATTTTTCACCTTCATAGCTCGTGTCGGTGTCGTGACATTCATTTTTTAATGCATTTTTACCCGAAGGGTCATACATAACTTAATCGGGAATGAGTATCATGGATTTTTCACCTTCATAGCTCGTGTCGTGATTCTAGAAGCTTCTTGTATCGGGCTGATGAATGTATGAGCTCGACATATCTGACTAAAAACATATGCAAAAATATTGTCTTTTTAATTTTGATTATTTGAGTCAAAATAGTTTAGTTTTTTAAGATATAATTATTGTTTAAAGGTACAATTGAAAAATATTTAAAAGATTAATATTTTAATTTCCCCATCTCATAAATCCCTTTTAAATTTTTTAATCCTATTATAAAAAGTTAAAAAAAGGTTATATTAAAGGAGGCACGTTGTAATAAGGACAACTTTCAAGATGAGTGAATCTAAAACATTCTAGAAGCCTTATCCATTTACATTTCTCTCACTAAACTTCTAGAAGCCATAAATATACGTTTTTTTTAAAATGATTTGGTCGCTAACTCTTTTTAATTATTGAATAAATCAATGTGACACCCGAATAAAATAAGAGTATATGAATGAACGGACATCATATTTAAATAAGAGCGATTATCAAGATAAAAATCCTTATAGAAGTTGAAAGTCGCTACATATATTAATAGTGTGCACATTTCTTTTCGGTAGCTCGATCATAGAAACTCTACAGATAAGTGTGTTTTATTTTGAGTAATTTCAGGTTGGATGAGCTCTTAAGACATTAAAAGAATTATTTTTAGAATACATGTGAGTGAGAACAAAGCATACTACATGAACTTGTGTTCGTCCGTGGATAGTCTCCCTCTTAGATCGCAGCTAAAACTCAATTGAACTCAAGTGAATTCAAATTAACTAAATCATAAAATATTTGGGTCGGGCTTGGTTGGATTAGTTTCAATGGTTTATGTCATTTTTCCATTTTATTTTTATTTTTAATAAAAGTATAATGTTAATATGTAAAATTTATTTCAATTCAATTTCAATATATATTTTAAAAAATTAAATTCTAAAAATTTAAAAGTTTATTTTTAAGAGTTAGTATAAAATTAAATAAGGCTAAAATAAATATATGTATATATAATTATATTGTAAGTAATTTTTAAAAAATTAATATTAAATTTTGATGGATTCGATTTAACCGAGTAAAATTAATTAATATTTTTTGAATTATTGATTTGTTCAAACATTTAATATATATATATATATATATATATATATATATATATATATATATATATATTTAATAAGACATTAAATTTTTAATTTTATGTTAATTAAATTTTAAAATTTTAAAAAATGTTAGAATATGACAATCGAGAGATCTAGAGACAAATATATATATTTATAACAGTTAGCAGTAACAGTCAGTCGTTACAAACTAAAATTTATTAAAATATTATAGTTTTATTTGCTTATTCAAACTAACATTAATATTTTAAACAAACCATGTGAAATAACATGACTTGTTCTTTCTAAAGGTTGTCATAAATGCATATAATATATTTTTAATTAGCAATTGTCGTAGAATTCAAAGATAATATGAACTACGCAAAAAGAAAAAGAAACTAAAAAGATTCTTCGCGCATTAATATTTTAAATCAATATTTTAGTCGATGTCATGCATGTAATGATAACTTTATTTTTAATAAGAAAAATATGTTTGTTACAGATAACGTATATAACAGCTCAAGCCTACAATTAACAAACATTGTTCGTTTTGACCCATTACGTATTGCCATCAACATCATGATTTTAAAACTTGTATGTTAGGTAAATGTTTCGTTCCCTTCTACAACCGATATGAGATCTCAGAATCCTTCCCTTAGAGGCCAACGTCCTCGCTGGCACACTACTTGATGTTGACTCTAATATTATTTATAACAGTCCAAGCCCACAGCTAACAAATATTATCCGTTTTGGCTCGTAACGTATCGTCATCAGTCTCATGATTTTAAAACGCGTATGTTACGGAGAAATTTTTACACCCTCATAAGAAATGTTTCGTTCCTCTCTTCAACCGATATGAGATCCTCATAATCTTCCCCCTTATGGGCCAATGTCTTTGCTAGCACACTACTCGATTTTTGATTCTGATGTCATTTGTAACAGCTAAAGCTTACCACTAATCGATATTATCCGTTTTGGCTTGTTACGTATTGTCATTAGCTCCATGGTTTTAAAACACATTTGTTAAAAAAAAGTTTCCACACCCTCATTAGAAATGTTTTGTTTCTATCTCTAACTGATGTGAGATTTCACAATCCTCCCCCTTAGGGGGCCAACGTCCTAGTTGACACGCTGCTCGATGTCTAACTCTGATACCATTTGTAACAGCCCAAGCTCACCGCTAACAGATATTATCTACTTTGACCCATTACAAATGTCATCAGTCTCGTAATTTTAAAACACGTTTATTAGAAAGAAGTTTCCACACCCTTATAATAAATATTTTGTTTCTCTCTCGAACCGACGTGGGATCTTAGAACATGACTTATTCTTTTTAGAATATATTATAATATATTTTTAGAACTCAAACATAATATGAACTACAAGATTCCTTCCATCTTGAAAAAGGGCAAATTGGTTGAAATTTGAAAATGGGCATAAAAGTGATGACTTGTTCTTGAGATAGCATTGAATGTCACCTCATCTAAAAGCTATCAATTTGCTATCATTTTTGTCTTACCAAACCAAGTTGGGGCCAACAGTTTGGTATACACTTTTCAAAACGCTTCAAATAACACCGATACATCTTTGTCAGATTTGAATAGGGACGAAGAAAATTCAACACTCTTTTGGGTTTTTGTTTTCAACTCAAGCTTTTGTTAACGGTTAATATTGTCGCCTTCTTATCGTTTTTTTTTTATTTAAATTATGAATCGAAGTACGAGAAAGTTTCAAACCGAGTTGAAAACTTCAAACTAACCAAAATTATAAGAACCTGTGTTAATTTACGAGATAACAAGAATAGTTCGAGTCAAGTCAGTAACGATCTGAATCCATATTCTAAATCTTGGGCATGAAAACCCTAATTAACCTTTTTACTCCGGACAACAAAACGAGATTATCTAATTATTTGATTCGTTTGACTTTAATAAGTCAACAAAAATCATTTTGGAGTAGGTAAAAACTTGTAAAAGAAAATCTTGTTTTAAAATAATATTTAAAATAAAAATCCCAAATGGGAAAACAATTAAAATTAAATAAATAAAGAAAATCTTTATAAAGAAGAAAATTTCTATTTAAATTTTAAAAAATAAAAAAATGTTAATTAAATAACAATATTTATTAAAAGTAAAAGTCAAAATTACTTGAGTGAAAGAAATACAAATTCAAGAAATACACAATCTCCTCTCAATTAAATGATAAATAATTCCCCTTTTGACCTCAAACCTCACCTTAATAAATTTGCTTCCACATTATTCTTTGAAAACCCAATTTGGTTTTTTAGACTTTATTCCTCATTATTTATTTTTATATTTGAATATTTTAATTTAATATATTGATAAATTAATTATGTCACATGTGACAAATGCCGAATAATATTATGATATTAACATTGGTATATAGAGTAAAAATTATAATAAATATTTTTTTATTATATAGTTAGATTATAATTTAGACTTTTTGATATTTAAATATTTAAATACTTTACTTGTAACGCTGACATATTACCCTTGTCAAGTTACGAACTTTTTATTATTTATTTATTTATTATTAATTAAGCTTATAAAACTATATAAACATTATGATTTAAATATAACAGCATAAAATTAAAAAATAATATTATTTTTAATTCACGTTAATTAATTAATTAATATATCAATATATTAAATAATACTAGTTTTAATTTATGATTATTCTCTTACATTTAATTAATTAAATTTTTTATTAAAGAAATGTTAAAACATTATATTATATAAAATATATAATTTTAAAGTAATTAAGAGTAGAAAATAGGTATTAATAGTATTTTAATATTTTTATATGTAATTATTTAATTTTGATTTATAAACCTAAATATTTAAATCCTAAATAAAACAACAAATTTCAATCATTACCTTATCCAAATTGAAAATAAAATAATTTTACAAAACTATTAATATTTATTTTCTTAAAAATTATTTATTTTTCCCATAAACGAACCTGGAGGTGGAAAGGGGAAGGAAACGGATTAGGCTGCAAGTAAAAAGACTATTTTACCCTTTGGCATAGCCGTCAGATCATTTCTTTTGACTGAATCCAACGGAGGAAATTAAGCGAGAAGGAAGGTTCCCCTGCGCATCACCGAAGGGGCAAGGGTCCAAAAGCATATAAATACCTCTCCACTCTCTTCTTCCACTCGAATATCACATAAACCCTAATCTTCTCCATTTTTGAACCTCAAGTTCTCTCTGTAATCTATGGAACTTGTGAATCTGGAGGAAGCTGCTGCGTTGGAGAATATTAAGCTTCATCTTCTCGGCGAACTCTCTCCGTTGCCGAGGAATTTGGCTTCTGATGATAGCCTTTGCGTCACGTCGTCGGATCGTTCGGTGAGTTCCGATGCTTCAACGACGTCTAACTGTCCTCTTACAATCACTGATTACTTCGATCCGGATGATTTTTTCGAATTTTCCTCTGATTTAATCCAAGATGAGTCGTCGATTTTATCAAACGACGATTTCTTCGGAGTCGAGATGAAACCTAACGTCATCGATCTCACGATGCCTAAATCGGAGGAATTTCTCGAATTCGAGACGAAACCTAGTGTTTTTGAGGATTTGAGTTTGAGTTCGAGTTCTATGTACAGTAATAGTTCATTTGAAGTCGAATCGAAGACGAAATTGATCGGTCGTGTGACGAATTCGAATAGGAAACCATCGAATTTGAAAATCTCGCTTCCGAACAAGACTACGCAGTGGATTAATTTTGACGCGGCGGAGAAGAAGAATCCGGTTGTGGTGCAGAGGAGTAAAGATCTCGAGGCGGAGAAGAAAGTTCATTACAGAGGCGTTCGACAGAGGCCTTGGGGAAAGTTCGCGGCCGAGATTAGGGATCCGAATCGTCGTGGATCTAGAGTCTGGCTTGGAACTTTTGAGACGGCTATTGAAGCGGCGAGAGCGTACGATCGTGCTGCCTTTAAACTTCGAGGTTCCAAGGCGATTCTCAACTTTCCGCTGGAAGCTGCGAACTCTTACTACTCGGAGCCGATCGTCGCCGGGAAGCGGCGGCGGGAGGAGGAAGTAGAAGAGGTAGTCGAGGCGGTGCCGGTGAAGAAAGAGAAAACGGAGGAGATGAACTTCCCGGCCGCCGACGTCAGTTTCCTAAAGGATATGCCGCTAACGCCGTCGTCATGGTCGATGGTATGGGACGGGGAGTCGAAGGGACTTCTAAATATTCCGCCGTTATCGCCGTTATCGCCGTTCGGTTTTCCACAACTTATGGTTGTATAACATTTGGGGGAAAACACCATTTTTTTTACATTTTTTTCCCTTCCTTTTCATTCTCTAAATAATTAAGAAATTGTCTGTTTGTTTATTTGTAAAAAAAAAAAAAAAAAAAAAAAAAAACCC
>NW_019272044.1:2227418-2249575 GCF_002738345.1 Cucurbita maxima
TTTTTTTAAAAAAAAAAAAAAAAAAAAAAAAAAAATCCCCAGGGAAATTCAAATTCAAATTTCGCAAAAAAATTTGCAATTCTTGACACAAATATTATGATAAATTAGATTAATTTCATAAGTTAAATTAAATTAATCTTAACTATTAATTCTAACACTCAAAAGAGTAAAATGAATTTTCTTAATTTTTTTGGGTTAAATTTATTTGAAAAAAACAAACCTTTTCTTAATTTTTTATCGTTCTTTTTTTTATTTTTTTATATAAGGGGAATGATTCGAATCTCTAACATTTTGATTCAAACTTCTAATCTTTTAATTTCAATATTCATATTTTAAAGTTGACACTATTGATTTTTCGACAACCATATAACTCTATGAATAGAATAATTTTGACATCTAACTGAGATCTTAAGACTATGATTTAATTTGCCAGTCGAGATGAGGGGCAAAAATGTCATTTAGAGAACCATTTGAAAGGTTGAATTTTTGAGGCACAAGCCAAACACAAGCCTTATGCTGGTCGGACGTCATCAGATTTAATAATTTTCGCCACAAAGGGAAATGTCAAATTCATTTGACCAAACACACAAACAAAGATATAAATGAAGAATTTTTCAATAACTCACGTGCCCTTTTCGACTCATTTGACTTTTTCATACAATAAACTTTTAGTTTGACCCATTTATAAATATAAATTACATGGTTATTCGTTGACTTGTAGACGCTCGAGCTTGTCAAAGTAGATCGACTTCTTAAGTTTCGAGCTCTAAGAAAAATCGTGTCAAAAGTATAGGCTTAAGAAGTCTTCTTACTTACCAGCCAACTCCTAGTCTCGAACTTTAATATTTCACTCACATGCTTTTTAGAAAAAATTTCAAGAGGTTCCCAACATAAAATTGTTTCAAACAAGTTCTTATGATTGGTCTCGATTCATTCATATATCTCTTTTTTACTCAGTCTCATAGATTTACCGGTGAAAGTTTAACATTTAAATGGATACGATTATTTGAGTTTTCTCAATCAATCTAAAATTAACGCAACTTAATTAGTTTAGATATATATTATTTCATAGGAAGACTTTAAATGGTCAAAATTGGCACGTAAATTCCTAAATAGGATAAACGATAATACGAAAACCTGCTTTTAAACTATCTCGTTTTCTTCATTCCACAAATAAATTCAAATACTAAAATTTAAGTCATTGTTTTTTATTGATTATAAATTGTAACTATCTGATAAGTGATAAATGAATAAATGAATAAATTGAGACTATTTTTGAATGAAATGGATTGTAAGAATATAAGTGAGGCTGACGGCGATACATAACGAGTCAAAGCGAATAATATTTGTTAGCAGTGGATTTGGGCTGATGAGATCCCACATCGGTTGGGGGGGAACAAAACATTCCTTATAAAAACTTCTCTCTAACAAACACGTTTTAAAGTCGTGAGGTTGACAGCTATACAACGAACAATATTTTTTTAGCGATGAACTTAGACTGTTACAAAAAGGGAGTGTTGAATGATTGGAAATTTAAAACTAAGCCTGCTTTATTTGGAGTAATTATTTGTTGGGTGACCTACGGACAAATTTCCTTGATATACATGAGTGAAAACAAAGCATACTGGAAGAATTCATGTTGGTCTGTGGGATAATCTTCACTCTTAGAAACGAGGAGTAAGTAACGTGACCATATCAGAAGGGAATATCGTGACCATCGAGTGTCAAATCTAGATTCCAAATCTTGGGTATGAGTCATTACACAAACACTACAGAATTCATGTTGGTCTGTGGGATAATCTTCACTCTTAGAAACGAGGAGTAAGTAACGTGACCATATCAGAAGGGAATATCGTGACCATCGAGTGTCAAATCTAAATTCCAAATCTTGGGTATGAGTCATTACACAAACACTACAAAAGTGAATCCTCTCATCGTAGGATATGGTTTGGGGACGAACAACACATATTGGTTTATATGGATAATGGTCACATTGCAGGAGATTATCGAGACTATCAATTATCGAATTTGAATTTCAAATTAATCAACCATGGGTTGAAATAAAATGATTCATAAATGAAAAATGTAATTTCCAATTTTGCCTCAATAATTTAGCTATTTGAATATTTACCCCTCGAAAAAGGCCTTAATGCAATTTGGCCCATAATAAACATTGGGGAAGCCTATGTATATCATGGGCTAAACGTTAAGTTAATGAATATCCATAAATTTCACAATTATAAATTTATCTTAAATTCAATTTATTTTATTAGACATAAATTAAAATTTATACCAATAGTTGAATTAATTTTATTAAAAAATTATTAGAAACAAAATTGATTATATATATATAATAGATACATATACACACATACATATGTACGAATGTACGTATAAAAACTATACAACAGTGTCATATTTATCGCATTAAAGTTGAGTTGGATTATTATTTATTTATTTATATATATATTTTTTATTAGGTTAAATTTTTGAAAAATTGAAAAAATCAATTCGGTTTGTGGGTTGACCTGACAAACTCGACCAACTTGAACATCGGGTTACAACCCAACCCAACTCAACTTTTAAAATGATTAAGAATGTTCAACATTTGTAAATGATGTTAGAACAATCAGAGATGTGTTGTCACTCTATTCTTGCTAGCTACGTTCCATTTGGGAGGACGTTTCAGAAACTACCAAATTCAGTTTAGGCTGAATTTTTTTAGAAATTAAAAATTTGGTTCGAGTTGCGGGTTGATAGGTTTAGTAGCTCAATCATAAAAACTTCATAGCTTTACTTTGAGCAATTTCATGTTTGGGTGATTTCTCGGAAATTTCCTAGTATGCATGTGAGTGAGGACAAATCATGTTGTAAAGACTCGTGTTGGTCTGTGGAGATTGTCTTCACTCTTAAGAAACGAAGAGTAGGTAAGTTGACCATGTCCATAGAAATACCGGGACCATCATGTGCTGAATCTGAATTCAAAGATGTACCGAATTGATATAAATAATCACTCTCAATTATTTTAATTTAAATTTTTTTATTACACATTAAAAACTTATTAAACAATATTCAAAATTTCATCATTAAAATTAGAAATTGAGTGCTACTAACTTTCTTATCAAAATGACCTAATTTTATGAGTTCGAATTTTTTATTTTTATTTTAAATTTGTCACCCTCCAATTCAAATAAATAATATATAAATATGTTATTATATGTCATCTCTATACAATATTTTAAACTTATTATATTTTGATCCATATGTCACCAAATATATATATATATATTTAATTCTTTCGAATATTCAAATCTAGCCATTCAATTTTATAGCATTTCGATCAACGACATATTTTTTTTTTTAATTGATTTGGGAGAAAAGGAACCGTCCATATTTTAGAAAGCTAAACATTATGTAAGTGATCCGATGAAGAAAACTAAGCTGACACATCAAAGTGGGTCATAAGGGTGTTAAAAAAAATCCAACGTCTAAAAAAACCTGATCAACACAACCCGATATGTATAGTTTGAGTTGGACTATGAACTTACTTAAGTTTGTCAGAATTCAAATAAATAAAAAATTTATGGGTTAAGTTGGTTCACCGAACCAACGTGAATTTATTATTAGTTTTATTTATTTATTTATTTATTTTGTTACTATATAAATGTATATACATATATTTATTTTATTTTTATTTAATTTTATAATTAAGGATAATTTTTTAAAATATATATTTAAATTGAATTATAAATCTTAAATAAATAGATATTTAAAAAATAAAAATTTGAATAAACAATACGAACAATTCTGAACCAAAAAAAATGCTAACTCAATCCAATCTAACCCACCAACATCCTTAGCTGGCCACTCGTACAATTATGTGTATAAATGTGAAACTTGATCATCGTGATTTGATTTATATAGTGTATATAACGATATAAAAACAAATCGTTAACGTTATTAGGGTCATTCCCCACTAGCTTCTAAATTTTCGAGAACTTTTCTTTCACTCTTAAAATAACTTTCAAAGCACTTAAAAAGCTACTCCAACGTGTTACTTAATTTATTGGCCATTTGTAACATTCCAAATGTATGCTGACAAGGATAACCTAACCAATGCATATTACCTTATCCATTTTTGTGGCCATCTAATATGCCTTGGAGTTCCACTCTTTTCAAGGATGATTCTTCTTGTTTATTTTATATTTTAATGAACTAAATAATGTCGAAACATATTCATTCTAACTCATCGTTTTAGTTTAATGCTTTAAATAACTCGATTAGAATTTTCGTGTTAAGGTTTGAGTTGTAAGATCTTATATATATGATTATTGGTTTTTTTTTTTCTCGTCGTTTCAGTCTTGATACAATCTTTAGTGAATATAGCGAGAGACTAAAACGAAAAAGAAGTTTATCTAAACGTCCCGATGACACTCGTTTGAAAAATGACAAAAAAAAGAAGTCATTGATCGATACCCCTGCGAAAAATGACCTAAAAATGGCTCGAGAACAAAACCATTTGGATTTTTTTTACTAAACATGCCAAAAAAATAAACGATAAAATAATTTATTTTAAAAATACCTTTTAACTTTCTAAAGAATTAAAAATATTTTCGAGTTTTTAAAAGTTTCATTAATACTTTTTAAATTTTTTTAAAAATTATAAAATACATTTATCATTAGTATCGCATTTTAAAAATGTTTATCAACTTTCAAAGGTAATATTAAAAAGTTTAAATATAATCGGTGAGTTGTAGTTTATATAGTAATAATTTTTTAAAACATTTTTTTTAAAGGTAAAAGTGTTAATGCTCCCTTTAAATTGATACAAAATTTAAGAAGGATCGAACTGTAATTTTCATTAATGTTCACAACGTTTAAATAAGATACAAACCATCAACTAACTCCTACAGATAAAAGAAAATATACTACTAACTAAAATAAGATAAAATATACAAAATATCTCAATAACAAAATTTTAAAAATAAATATAAAATATACTTAATGAAAAATATATTATCCGATTACAAATATTTAATATATATATTTCATAACTAATTACAATTATACCCCAAAAACATATTTCTTATATTTTAATATATATTTATTAATTTAGCCTACAATTTTTTTTTCAAGTATATCGATATATAAGATATATTTCATAACGGATTATAATTATACCACAAAACATATTTCCCGAATATTGTTATATTTTAATATATTTTTATTAATTTAATCCGTATTGAGATATATTTTATAACTAATTATAATTATTTTCGGTCCGTTATCCAACGGACGTGATGGTGTCAAGTAGGATATTATAAGGAAGCATGAATTTCATGTGAATTGGATATCCATTTTTAAACAATTCACGAATCCTAATCTGCCAAAACGATCGCTGGAATCGATTTCAGTATCGTTTTCAAATACCCCACCAAAACCCCCAATACCACACGTTATGCGATCGCATATCTGTCACTTCAATGCCGCTGTCGCTTTGTTCAAATCTGGCCCCATAACGTTGTTTCCTCTCCAAATTCCATCGCTATTTTTACTCTTAATACTCTAAATCCCTTCACCCCACTATGTAAAATGTGCGAATTCCCCCTTGTTCCCTCCGAATTTCGATCTTTTCTAAGGGATTCTTCGCATTATTCTTCTCTTTCCTCTTCGATTTAAGGTCAAGGGTTTTGTTTATCAAGTTTTCCTGAAAACCCACTTCGGATTTTGAGGGGTTTTTGAGATTTTTGTGTGTTTTTTCGATCGCCATTAATGGAGATGTCGTTGTTGGAGCCAAGAACAGCGGTTTCTTCCCCGTTTTCCAGCCTTAAGCACCAAGTTGAGCGGTTTTCTAGGTGTTCTTCTTGCAAAGGTATACTCCCTTGATGTGTTGGGAAAGTTTGAATTCTTGATATGTTGTGTTTGATTGTATCTTTCTTCTACATTTAGTGTTGGATTCCTCGAAAATTGGCAGATGTTTTGTGGACCAAACATTTTTGTTCTGTGGTTTTGCTGTTTTTGGACGTTGGATTCATTTGGAAAGATTAATGATGTTGTGTTCTCTGTTGAAATTTGGTTCTGTGTTTAGGTAGATTTTTCAGGGCTTCTTATTCAAGAGTTCCAAACAAAGCATCTTGTAGTGGAGGTGTGAGTTCAATTAGCCAAGAAAAACTAGCAGCTGAAGCTTTTACTCATAAGATAAATGGAACAAATGGATTGAGTTCTAAGCTGTTTTCAAGAGATAGTAGATTGTTAGATGCTGCTGATGATCAATATGATGGAATTGTTATTGATCCAAATGGATTACCTTCGAATCCGATCGTCTTTTCGTCGAATCTTCGTTTCTCTCTGTCTCATTGGAAAAAGAAGGTAAAGATTTCTGTATGTCATGTTTCATGTTTATATTTCCACTAATGATTTAAGTGATGCCTTTGCTTGAACCATATATAATTTGCTCGTTTGAAAATTGTATTTGTGAGATTCCACGTCGGTTGGAGAGAGGAACGGAACATTCCTTATAAGGGTATGGAAACCTTTCCCTATGAGACGTGTTTTAAAACTGTGAGGTTGAAGATGATATGTAACGGGTCAAACCGGATAATATTTGTTAGTGGTGGGCTTGGATTGTTACAAATGGTATCAGAGCCAGACACCAGGCGGTGTACCAGTGAGGACGCTGGCCCTCAAGGGGGTGGATTATGAGATCTCATATCGGTCGGAGAGGGGAACGAAACATTCCTTGTAAGAGTGTGGAAACCTCTCCCTAACATACGCGTTTTAAAACCGTGAGGTTGACGGCGATTCGTAACGGGTCAAAGCAGACAATATTTGTTAGCGGTGGGCTTGGGTTGTTACAAATGGTATCAGAGCCAGACACCGAGCAGTGTGCCAGCAAGGACGCTGGGCCCCCAAGAGATGTGGATTGTGAGATCCCACATCGGTTGGAGAGGAGAACGAAGCATTTCTTATAAGTGTGTGGAAAATTCTCCCAAGCAAATGCATTTTAAAACTGTGAGGCTGATTGCGATATGTAACGGGTCAAAGCGGACAATATCTGTTAGTAGTGAGCTTGGGCTGTTACAGATTTTCGCAACGTTGATGTCATGTAGAAACCTCAAAGTTCACAAAAGTTTCTTAACCGCACCAAACATATGTTTGACACCTTGGTTTTCTTGTCCAATTCAATGTAGTTCCATATTTCAGGTGCAATAGAGAGGCATAAACTACTACATATTCAGTGAGGATAGTATACTGAGAATCTCTTCTGCTGCAGGGAAAGAAGGGAGTTTGGCTTAAATTGCTAGTCGAACAGTCCGAGCTTGTTCCGATTGCCATAAAGGTAATGTTCGTATCTAAACCCGATTAATAGCTTACCCTTCTTTACTCTACTCGGACTTCAGTGAATCCTATCGTTATTTCATTTTAATAGAGTCCGATTCGCTCGAAGCGAGGAGAATGTTTATATGTTTGCTTAGCATGTTCCTCTTGGACTGGTTATTTGGATCACAGGCAGGATTTCAATACCATCATGCTGAGCCGGGTTACTTGATGTTAACTTATTGGATACCCGATGGACCCTGCATGCTTCCTGCAAATGCTTCTCATCACGTCGGGGTCGGAGGATTCGTCATCAATGACAAAAACGAGGTATATCACAATCCTTAGATCTCTATAGCATAAGGTTGTTCTATTTTCTCGACTCGTCGTTTACGACAAATTCTAGCCGATCACACAACAATTGTTTTCGACATTCATGTAAAAAGACTAAACATATGTAATTAGCTGGTCATTGGCAACAGGTCCTGGTTGTGCAAGAAAAATACTGTTCTCCACAATTCACTAATTTTTGGAAGATACCAACCGGTTTCATCGTTGAGGTACGTGGCTTTCCGCTCGGTTCATCGTCTCGATTGTACGTGTTAGATTTAGAGATTCTTTTTTTCTTCTTTTTATCAACTCTTTTGAAACTTTTCGTGTTTATCAGAAGGAAGAGATCTATACAGGAGTTGCTAGAGAAGTTAAGGAGGAAACTGGTGTAAGTATTTTCTGTCAAACCTTTCATCATGAATGCAAATTCCAACAAAGAATCTAAACTTTAGAGATCATCAATCGCATCGGTTGGAGAGGAGAACGAAACATTTCTTATAAGGGTGTAGAAACCTCTCCCTAGCAGACGTTTTAAAACCGTGAGACTGACGGTGGTAGGTAACGAGCCAAAGTGGACAATATCTACTAGCGGTGGGCTTGGGCTATTACAAATGGTACTAAAGCCAAACACCGGGCGATGTGCCAGTGAGGACGTTGAGTCCCCAAGGGGGGTGGATTGTGGGATCATACATCCGTTAGAGAGGAGGACAAAACAATTCTTATAAAGTTGTGGAAACCTTAGCCTAGCAAACGCGTTTTAAAACCGTGAGACTAACGGTGGTAAATAACGAGCGAAAGTGGACAATTTCTACTAGCGGTGGACTTGGGCTGTTACAAATGCTACCAGAGCCAAATACCGGGCGGTGAGCCCCCAAAAGTGGATTGTGAGATCCCACGTCGGTTAGAGAGGAGAACGAAGCATTCCTTATAAGGGTGTGGAAACCTCTCCCTAACAGACACGTTTTAAAATTGTGAGGCTGACAACGATATGTAATGGTCAAAGCAGATAATACTGTTAGCGGTGTGCTTGGACTGTTACAAATAGTATCAGAGTCAAATATCGGGCGATGTGCCAGCAAGGACGCTGAGCCCCCAAAGGGGGTGGATTGTGAGATCCCACATCGGTTGGAGAGGAGAACGAAACATTTTTATAAAGGTGTAGAAACCTCTCCCTAGCAGACGCGTTTTAAAACCGTGAGGCTAACGACGATACGTGACGGGCCAAAGCAAACAAGTAGACTTGGGCTGTTACACTTAGCTTAGCCATTCCTCGGATTCTCTATGCTCTGTTTTGCAGATTGACACTGAGTTTGTTGAAGTAATAGCTTTCAGGTAAAACCATGTGATTTTCTTCATTCATCTTGTCGAAACCGAGTCAACGAGATCTAACATCGTTCTCCTCCATTAATCCAGGCATGCTCACAACATAGCGTTTGAGAAGTCGGATTTGTTCTTCGTCTGCATGCTTAGACCCTTATCGACCCAGATAATCGTCGACGATTTCGAAATTCAAGCAGCAAAGGTAAATTTTCTAGAACTCAAAGAATAATCAATCCTATGCTGTTCTACATTGAAAGCTGAATTTGTGGTAATTCAGTGGATGCCTTTAGCTGAATTTGTGGAGCAATCCCATGTAAAAGAAGATGTGATGTTTAAGAAGATTATCGACATTTGCATTGCTCGACTCGATAAATATTATTGTGGCTTGAACGTTCATCAACTCGTCTCGAAGTTCGACGGTAAACTTTCGTCACTGTATTACAATATCGTCGACGGGGAGGATCTAAACTGTGCTGGAAACTGAAGGGAACACAACCTGGCCTGCTCATTGCCATTATGTTCATAGCTGATTTAGCAGAGTATATATCATTATGTTATTAGCACAATTAGGTGTGCTTTTTTTGTACATGGCTGATTATAAATAAACAAAAAGAACTGTTATTTGAGTTTCATAAATCTATTCCAAAGGGATTTCATGTGAATCTGCTCACGGGAGGCACGCGTTTAGACGTAGTCGAACCGGTTCAAGGAAACCAGCTCGACGAGTTCAATTGGACTAGTTTGACACATTTTGGTCAACTGGTTTTGTTTTTCTCAATTTTTGGAGTCGAGTTAAACCATACTTTTATTAGGGCAAAATTCGGAGAATTCGAGGGAAGAAAATAAGCAATTCTTACTTGTTTTGTGGTTTGTTTGATGTTAGTAATTTGTTTGGATGATTTATTGAGTTTAACAGTTTTAACTTGTCGCTATAGCTCGACTCGAAAATGGTTAAGTATTGTCTAATCTAACCATAAAAGCCAAGCGGCTTGACTCATTTCATAAAAATCGTTGCACGTAGCTAGAGGCTGAGTTGTTGTAGCATAGTTGTGACGCCAGTCATGTTGGCTTGACTCCTCTCGTAAGAATTGTTGCATAGTGGCCAACATGACTCCTCTCGTAAAAATTGTTGCATATGCTATAAGAATGGTTGTTGTAGTATAGTGGTGTATATTCTTGCCTATCACCCGAATGACCCGGGTTCGATCCGTTACAACAACTTTAATCATGAATCATTGTATGTTTTTTTATGAATCATGAGAGTTTATGTTACTATTCAAGTTTCGGCTCAGTTACACATTATCGTCAGTCTCACAATTTTAAAACATGTCGATTTTCACTCTTATATAAAATTCTTTTATCCCTCTCCAACCAACGTGGATCTGACCGTTTATGCTTAAAACTTGTCATAGGCTAAGTGTCTAATCTAATATTAGAAAACTTGTCACAATGCCAATGTCATTGCCACTAGCACCCAATAAATGGCCGCACCGCCTGCCACACCTTTTTAACATATCACCCATAACCCACTAAATGCGAGTCACCATCTTCCCTTTTCATACGCCATTGTTGATTTCTCAAGCTCTCTGTTTTCTCAGCTTCTTCTTCCCCATGGCTGCTCCCTCTTTAATGCCCTTTTTCTCTTTGGCTCTCGTTTTCGCTGCGATTCCGGGTTCTCTTTCGTTGCCCTTCATTGTGCTCCATGGTAACATCTAATCTACTATCCCTCTCTTTGTTTTTAACTCGACTTCTTGTTTGATTCTTCGTTTCTCGATTGTTTGTGGTGACGAGAGTTTATGCTCATAAAAGATTGTGGGTAGATAAGTAAGGGGACATTATCTCTACTAGAATGAGATCTTAAGATTTATGTTCAAAGTGGATAATATCATATCTTTATGAAGATTCGTTGTTCCTAAAGTTTTGTGTAGCATTCCGTTGTTCCTAAAGTTTTGTGGAGCATTCCGAGATGGTTTTTGGTTTAGTAAGTTATGGATTGCCCCCTCGATAAGGGGAGCTTCCATGGATATGCATCGGTTTGTGGAATGATATCCATGTTCTTGTAAGTTTTTTGATCATTGCGTATTGTTGACTTTCCTTTGGCTTAGTTATACAATGTAGATAGAGTACGAGTGTTGATGGATTGAGATGGGTCGAGTGAGACATTTTCTACAATAAATCTAATTTTCGGGTAGTAAAATCCAAGCAACTCTTATTATATAATGAATCTAGCTATAAACATTGAATTGGTAGATTTGAGTTGTTCGGATCATTTATTTAAAAATTGTCTATATAAAAAATATTATAAAAGATGCTTGACCAACATAATTTCTAAAAATTAAAATTCTAATACTACAACATAGATTTAAAGAACTTAATACTTTAATAATAACAATAAAGAAATAATCAACCTCATATCCGTTCCCATTTAGCCAACAAAAAGAAGACTCCATGCACTCTACTCCATTCTCCATGTCAACCGAAATTTTACGCAGATTAAATGGACATCTCTAATCATACCGATAGCGCCATTGTTCCTGCATACCAGAGAATATAATACGTCATAAATGCTCTGGAATTCCTTCATTTTTTCATCATGGCAGGTTTAGGAAGCCAGTGCTCACATCAAGGGCCTAAAAACTTCACACAACTACTGATCAACTATTCTGGTGTTGAAGGATATTGCCTGTATGTTCATACAGCACCCATCTTTCCATTTTTCCTGCTGGTTTTTCATGTAAATCTTAAAATTTATAGCTACTTTTTGACAATGACTTTCAATTGCTAATTCTACCAGTGAAGTTGGCAATGGGGTGTGGGATTCTTGGTTTATGCCCCTCGAGAAACAGGTAAGACCTTATCGAAACTTATCCCGGGGTCTCCCCATTATAGATTAAATGTGGTATACCCAACCCAAATTATATTTTTGTTGTATGCGTGGTAATTCATCAATAGTTCTCATTCTAACGGAAGTTTTCTTCTACGTTCAGGCTGGACTTATTTGTGACAAGGTGCGAAAGTCCCCATGGCTCCTTTATTACCTCATCTAAAGATGTTTGACTGATTGGGTATGACAAATGCAGGTGAAGGAAATGGAGGAGTTGAAAAAAGGTTACAATATAGTCGGTCTCTCCCAGGTGATTATCGGTTACGAGATTCACATCTTTAAAGACATGAATCCAATGCAACCTTGTCTTTACCTAATCAAGTATTTATTCATAACTTGAAAAACGCTTTATTATGTACCAATATCTCCATTAGAATGAAACCTTTTTCGGTACAATCTAAGCGGAAAGCAAGCAAGCATGGAAAAGATTGCTAAGCATAATTTCGTTTGGCTGAACAGGGTAACTTGGTCGGCCGAGGAGTGATCGAGTTATGTGACGGAGGACCACCAGTGAGAAACTGTTTAAGATCTTTTTCTAGTCTTTAGATTTTGTTTGAGAATTCTGTTTATGTCTATATATTTCCTCACTGTTCATGTTCTTGCCTTACTCTGCGTCTAAAGGTTAAGAACTTTATATCTCTAGGAGGTCCTCATGCTGGTATTGCTTCTGTTCCTCTTTGTGGTGTAAGTTTTGAATTATCCTTTCATCTTCAGTTTCGGGATTTTTGTTTTGAGGAATTCAAATACTAAGTAGGAAGGTCCTTATTGAACTGAATTTCGGTTTCTGCAGACGGCCATTTTATGTCACCTTGTAGATAAACTCATTAAGTCAGACATCTACAGCGACTACGTTCAAGTATAACTCTGCCCACTTATAGTTTCTGTGAGATTCCACATCGGTTGGGGAGGGAAACAAAACACTTTTTATAAGGGTGTAGAAACCTCTCCCTAGTAGACGCGTTTAAAAACCTTAAGGGGAAAGCCTAAAAGGGAAATCCCAAAGAGGACAATATCTGCTAGCGATAGACCTCGGGGTTACGGCTTTGTTTTTCCATTTTAGACATGCCATGACATTCATTATGGCTGTTTCCTTCTCTGTTCAATGTCACAGGATCATCTAGCTCCCAGTGGTTATCTCAAATTACCAAACGTGAGCACTACTTCCTAAAGCTAGTTTCGTTTTCTTCATTTGATCGTCCCGACCACAAACCTTCACGTTTTCACAGACATTGTTTCTCATCACAAAAACGAAGCTTCAATTGACTTGTTCGTGTAAGCTTTTACTTCCAGGCTATCCCGAAGTATTTGGAGAAATGTAAGTTTCTTCCAAAGCTCAACAACGAACGCCCACAAGCGAGGAATTCAACGTACAAGGAAAGATTCAGTAGCCTACAAAACTTGGTGCTAATTATGGTAGGTTTGAAAGGGGCTTTACTTTCAGTCAAAGACATCTTGAAGCTCTGTTTCTTTATAGCCATATGAAAAAACAGCTAATCAAAAACTCCTCCTATGCTATCATTTTTTGTGGTCCAGTTCAAGCAGGACGCTATTTTGGTCCCCAAGGAAACCTCCTGGTTCGGTCAGTACTCGGATGGAGCATTTAATTCAACTATACCTCCACAACAGGTATCAACATAAATTGAAATAAATTGAACTAATGACATCAAAAACATCCAACATAACTAGTACTTACGACAATATGATCACTTCTGCTTGATTTCTGCAGACAAAACTCTACATTGAAGACTGGATTGGTCTGAAAACCTTGGATGAAGCTGGAAGAGTGAAATACATAAGAGTGGATGGGGAACATATTAAAATTTCCAATAGTGACATGAGAAAGTATGTGATTCCATACTTACAAGGATAAAGACTCGGATGGATCTCGGAAAGTCAACGAACACCATAGTATTGATTAAACAAGAGCAAAGCACCAGTAAAGAAAAGAGTAAGATAGTTCACAAAACAAAGTTCCTTAAATCCTCATCAACTATGCAAGCCTATTTTCCAGAAAGTTAAGGAAAAAATAAAAGTAGATATCCTATATATTCCAAGAGACGAATCGATGTTCAATGAAAAAAGTCGATGTATGAAACATGAGAATTGCATTAATGCTTTCAGAATGAGAACATATTGGACAGTACAATCTCACTTACAGGAATATATTAACAATTTCAATTCTGCCTGCTACATATTTAGCTATATTTTATCATACATATATATATATACATATGAGGCGAGTTCAGAAAAGTTGTGACCTCTGAGTTGGTTTAATAGACATGAATGTCCACACTGAACCCTTCCAAATGAGTAGCACTGAGTGAACAGCCCTTCCTGACGCCTGGATCATCTCCTTTAATCTCCTGGCTATGGTGTTTTGCTCGATAGCTGAGCAACAAACAAGAGAATCTTGTGAGGGCTGCCTGACCAGCAACACGAACCCTGCAAACTACACTTAAATCTGCCCAGATATCACCCATTTCACTTTGGCTGCTACTTTCGTCATATCCATCAAGATCGGATTCTCTTACAACAACTACAGAACTATCATCAAATGCAATAAGATCATGCGCTGAATCTGATACTTTCTTTCCAAAATCATCTATGTGGCACAAGGAATCATCCTTCTGCACAATCAGGCGGTAGAATTCCAGGGCAGCCTGCGAATAGAAACTGTCAATCAACATGCATGTACTAAGAATTGTCATCGAGTCCAAACCGGGATGAAAACCAAGTTCACTACTTAAAACGCAGAATTCATCATAATGAAAAGTCCCAGAAAGGTAAAAAGCTATAAGGTAGAAAGGGGCAATAAATGAAAAGCATATAACATCAATGTATTTGAAATCAAACCGTAGAAACAATGAGATGAGCTCAAAACGTGGAAGGTAATTCTTTCATATAAACAATGTAATATTTCGAACTAAAAAGAAGGAAGAGAAAGGAAGAAGGCAAATAGGATTGCAGTAATACCTGCCACTGTGATGGTGCTAAAAGCACCCTTGGCCTGATTGACTTCACATGTTTATAAGCTTCTTCTGGCGTCATTTGCTTGTATTGCACCTGTACACCACCATAAAGTCTCAGAAAAGCGAAGGCTTCTTGATTTTAAATTTAAGAATAAAGGTTATTTTATTTGCATACAAAGACTTACCAAATAGCAAATAACAATGGTTGTGCTACGCCCGCGTCCAGCTTTACAATGAACATAAGTAGTCTGTCCATGCGATGCATTTTCTTTGATAGCAGCATATGATCAAAAAAATGAAATTATTCATTAAGAAAAAGTTTATTTGACACCATAAACTTGAAGGTTGCACATATTCTCATTTAATGAACATAGACTACTATTGTGAGATCCCACATTTGTTGGAGAGGGGAACGAAGCATTCTTTATAAGGGTGTGGAAACCTCTCCCTAGCAAACGCGTTTTAAAAACTTTGAGAGAAAGCCCAAAGAGGACAATATCTGCTAGCAAAGGGCTTGGGCCATTACAAATGGAATCAAAGCCGAACACTGGGTGGTGTGCCTACGAGGATGCTGGATCCCAAAGGGAGGTGGATTGTGAGATCCTACATCGATTGGAGAGAGGAACAAGTGCCAACGAGGACATTTAGCACCGAAGGGGGTGGATTGTGAGATCTCACATCGGTTGGAGAAGGGAACAAAGCATTCTTTAAGGGTGCGGAAACCTCTCCCTATCAGACTCGTTTTAAAAACCTTGGGGAGAAGCCCGAAATGGAAAGCCAAAGAGGACAATATCTATTAGCGGTGGGCTTGGGCCGTTACTAACTTTTCATTAAGCAATAAAATGGAATAAGCAACCTGAGGATGGAAGCAGAAAGAATTTAGCAGAACATACGTACTGTGGATGAAATTTACAGCAACACAAATGTCACTCAATAAAGGTGCGAAGCAATAGTCTCTAGTCGGAATGGTCAGATGATCAATTCCATGATCCTGCAATGGTAAAAGCAAAAATCATTCTCAAATCAATTTATGGCACAAGTAGGCAAGGGAGAAAACCTACAATAGTCAAGTCAAGAAACAGTAACAGGTCATTAAATGTCAACTGAAACAACCTCATATCAGATGATACTTGCACTTCAATTTTCCAATATAGACCAAATTCAAACATGGAAAGAAGTGTACAGAAAACCATAACTCACTATGAAAGGATGATAATGGCAATCCTATAGGTAGTACGAAAATGGCATTGGAAGTCTCTCAAACGCCTTATTATAAGTATTCTTTATAAGGGTGTGGAAACTTCTCCCTAGCAGACGCGTTTTACAAACCTTCAAAAGAATCCCGAAAGAGAAAGCCCAAAGATGACAATATTGGCTAGCGGTGGGCTTGAGCCGTTGGCACCAAGTTAATGCGATAGAAATAGGCTTATATACAAACAAATAGGATCCCAAATTAGTTTGAAGCAGCACTTTCATAGCTCCACTTAACACAACTCCAAAGAATCAGACAGAATGAATTTAGTACAGAACAAGCAAATTAAAAAGACACTTACACGATATAGAGTCGAAGGAACCAAGGTCTCATATGGCTCATTTAGTGTTATCACTCCTCGAACGCCAACCTCCTTTAAACAGGGAACATCCGCAGGGAATGGAACAGCACCTAACAATATAAACTGAAGAAACAAACGGCATTTTCAACGCATATTACTTGCACTCTGATAATTATGCATTCTTTTGTCATCTGGGTTAGGAAGAACTGTCAAGATCAAAGATATATACCTCATCAACCTTGTCCCACCATCGAAACTCCGTCTGAAGCTTATTTCTGAAAACATTGTAAAGCAAAGTTGGGTAGAAAAGAACACGAGCCCCAACTCCAACAACGATCCTTTTCACATCAGACCTAACAATGCTTTGGCTCTCCAAATTACTAACGATAACACCTGAATTCCCCTCTTCCCCACTCTGCAACTCCTCTTCCTTCAATTTCTCAATATACATAGCCTCAAATAAAAAGCCCCTAAAATCAATTACAATAAAATCGAATAATATCTCAAACACATAAACAAACCAGCAATCTACACCCGTTTGCCCCAAATTTTCAACCAAAACGCATGATTATACACAAACAATTAGCCTCCCCCATCGCGAAAACCTAACATTCATTCCTAAACCAAATCCCAGAAATGGAATAATCGGAGAAGATCTCCACAGAGAAATACAGAAAAATGAAATTCTCAAAGAAGTCCCCACCCACCGGCAGCCGGAAAATGATATCTCGATGGAAGCTGCGATTGGTCAACACGAATGACGATCGATTAGGGGAAGAACAAAATTGGGAAAAATCGACGAAATACTTCGAAAACGAACCCTAGATTTTGGTTGAAGTTTGACAGGCTACCATGGATTGGATTCTACGCCAACCATTTGCTTAACATTGTTTGAAACCGACTGATGAGAGAGAAAGGTAGAGAGAGAAGAACTCCGGCAAATGCTGTAAGAAGAATCGACGAATTGGTTCAGAATGGTAATGTTAAAGTTACGGAAGGTCAGAAATATTGTGTGGCAGCTCATTGATTTACGGCCACGTGTTTGAAGGTTGTTTTGCATTCAGGAACAATAACTCACAGGCCGTCACATTGAATATTCACAATATTAATAATTAAGTTATTAAGTTTAGATGGATTTGGATTTCTTTGATAATTAATGATAGAATTAATATGCTATTATTAATCTGAATTTTTTTTTTTTTATAATTCAGTATTATTTGTAAATTTCAAAACAATTTGAAAAAATATTTATTGCTTTTTTATTCCAAGATACCCGATAATAATAAATTTTAAGGTATCATCGATAAAAAAAAAAATTAGAGATTCTAATTCGAGTACGATAGAAAATCAAAAATGTAGTTCGAAGTTGGTCGATAATATATATTGAAACTCAAAATTATATATACGCAAACCTGTTTAGATTTTATGATTATGTTTTATGTTTTGAAGATATTATTGATCAGTCAGCTAATTGTCAAATTAGACAGACCAAACTATAAGTTCTTCCGTAGTTTAATTTACGTTTGACTTAGGTTTAATAGTCAAACTAAGTTTAATAGATTAAATCTTTAATTCTAATCCTCTACACTCCATTAAATTAAGTAATGATAAGCTGGTATTATAAATTTGAATTGAGAGGGTATATATATTAATTCATTCTAAAATCTTTTAATTTTATTTTATTTTTGTTCAAAATTAATTAATCCATAAAATTAATATATTGAATTGGACTAAGTTTATATTTTTTTAATACTTTATTTCTTTAAAAAAATTAAACGTTGTGATAAAAACTTATAGAAAAAATAGTTATTAAGTGTAATATAAAAAGATATATAAAATATTAAGAATTTAAATTAAAAAAATTATTCGATAATATAATAATATACTAATAGAATAATTATATTCACCAATGTTAGAGAATATAATTATTCAATTTATTTATTTATTTTTAAATATTTGGCTTCCTAGTGAAAGAAGAATCCCGACCATTTCTACGCAACCCATTGACCCTCTCTTTTTCCTTATTGCCATTTGTGTCCCCCATTTTTTATTTCGAGTTATACCCTCTTTGCAGCTAAAAATAATAGAATTTAGGATCAAAACCAGCCTTCAAAATTAGTATTTAAACTATATTATTATTATTTTATAAAGAAAAATATTACTAAATTGACATGAAATGCCCATAATTTTTTTAATTTGTAATAATACTTTAAAAAAAATAAAAAAAAACTTCCATTTTTAAAAGTTTATTAATTTTTTTTTAAAAACTTCAACAAAACTGGTATCTTAGTAATATGAACGAAACCATTAGTACTAGTTTCAACAAAATATTCATAAACTTTCGAAACTAATATTAATATCTTTAAAAGTTTTGAAAAATTCAAAAAAAAATTATGGTTAATACTTTTAAAATTAAAGAGAAAGATGAATAATTTATGTGACTGTAAATAGATGATTTTCATCAATATATTAAATATTTTAAGACTTTTTGATACTTTTAAATATTTTTTTAAAATTAATAAAATTTAATGTTATTTTTGAAATATTATTAAAAAATTTATTTTGTATAAATATTATTATATTAAAGTTTAAGAGTATTATTGATTTTTTTTTTTAAGAAAAAATTATTAGTTTAAAGATGTTTTTATTAATTTATGAGTTAAATAAAAAGATAAAGAGAAGGGTACATTGGTCAATTGACGGGAACCGTTAAAAAGTTGTTCGAAAAGCAAAGCTTCAAATTGTTCTTTGTTCCTTCCCCAAACTCCTTACCTCTTCTCTGCAACTCTCTCTCTCTCTCTCTATCTCTACTTTTTCCTTCGCCATTAAGTCTTCACCTTCACCTTCTTCATCCGTTTTCCTCTTCTCTGCAACTCCATTTCCCTCCAGTTCAGCCAAGAACAAGAGCCTTTTTCTTCATCCTTCTTCAATGGCGGAATCGGACGTTCCCGCCAAACCTCCAAATCTGCCGCCAGGGAAAGATCAGGCTACTCCAAGTAAGTTCAATAGTCATATCTTGTATAAAATTTTAATGGCGATTTTCTTTCTAGTGATTCTCCCTCTAGTCCCTTCCCAAGCCCCTGAGTTTGTTAATCAAACTTTACTCACTAGAACCTGGGAGCTTCTGCACCTTCTTTTCGTCGGAATCGCTGTTTCTTACGGCCTTTTTAGCCGGAGAAACGATGAGAAAGAGGATGGAATTAGTGTCTCTAATTTTGATAATGTTCAGTCTTATGTTTCTGGTTTGCTTCATGTTTCGTCTGTTTTTGATGATGAGGCTGAAACTCCATCTGCTAATGATGAATCTATGTCTTCGTCTGATGGAAATAAGGTCCAAACATGGAGTAATAGGTATTTTAGGAATGAGTCTTTGGTTGTTGCTGAAGAAAGTCCTGTTGTTAATGAGCAGAGAGTTAGGAGTGAGAAGCCTCTGCTTCTTCCTGTTCGTAGCTTGAATTCTCAAGTTGTTGTAGACGATGAGTCTAGAACTGTTTCTGGATCTACGTCGAGAGTGAGTTCGGGAAGATTATTGAGCAATTCGAAGAGGAGTTCGAATGGGGAGTTTGGGGGACTGAGTCTTGAAGGAATTGAGGATAATTTGAATGAAAATGTCGTTCTTCCATCCCCGGTTCCATGGCGATCGAGATCGGGGAGGACGGAGGTGCAAGAAGAAGCTGATAATCCCCCTGTGTATTCCCCTGCTGTTCCCATGGAGGAATCTGAATCGAATTGGATCGATTCTAGGTCTTCTAGGCCTCAAACTTCAAGGTCCTTCCAAGCCAGTGCCATTAAGCTATCTCCTCCTTCTCCTTCTCCATTTCCAAGGAAGCCATCTCCTTCACCCAATGTGTCGCCAGAATTAAAGGCCAAGAGTTCTGAGGATTCGGTAAGGAAGAAGAGCTTCTTCCCGTCTCCTCCGCCTCCGCCGCCACCTCCACCCCCGCCACATGTTCGAAGAATTGCCTCAATGAAACCAAGCTCTTTGTTGAACGACAATGATGTACCTCATCAAAAGGATTTGAAGAGAAGCGTCACTACTAGCAAGCCCAGAAGATCAATTCGTGATACAGGAGATGACATTGATATGGTGATGGGTACTAACTCAAGTGCTGAAGCACTGCCAAGAAATTATGATGATATTCTATCAATGGGGAAATCTATTAGAAAAATCAGACCTGGAGAAGTTGCGAATGAGCCAACAAGAAGAGGGAGAGAATTTGGTGGAAATGATCAGTTGAAGGGGAAGATGATAGATCAGAACACCCATGTCCAAGCTTTTGAAGAAAACCCCATTGAGTTTCCAGATGACGATAAAAAAGAACCGGTTGAAAAGCTCGGCATGGAGACCGACGACGACGACGACATGGAAAGTGAGGAAGAAGACAATAACATGGTGGGAAAGTTTATTAGGGAAGACAATGGAGAACCTTTTAATGTGAACCGTAGAGACAATGAAAGAAGTTCAAGTAATGAAGAAGCAGGAGGCTCTAGCAATCTGAGCAATGATGGAGGACCAGATGTAGATAAGAAGGCTGATGAGTTCATTGCCAAATTCAGAGAGCAAATCAGGCTTCAAAGGATTGAATCAATCAAACGATCAACTGGACAAATTCGTAGAAACACTTCAAAGCAAAGTTGAAGTTGAAGGACACATCTAACCCTTCTTCAGTCAGTTCATCAACATTTGAACTCCAAATCATTCAACTGACATTACATGATTTTCTTCTTTGATCATCAAGTTCAATTCCTGGTAAGTGTTTCATCTTCTCCAAATATGAGAGATTCTATATTTCAGCAGGCATCTTCCCGTTAGTGTTTATTGATCTGCAGCTGAAACAACTTTAGTTATATGAGTTAGATAGACTTGGTTGTTTCACTTCATCAAATATTTCTTTCTATATATTTGGATATAGAACTTTTAGCACAAGCAGTTTAATTATAACCCATTTTAGATTTGGAACTTGGTAGAGTGCTTTTGGCATTTTTTTGGCACTTTGACCTGCCAAAGATGGGTTTTTGTTAAATATTTCCTGTCCGGGTATGTTCGAATGGCGCGAACTCGAACCTTTCTTTGTTAAAGGTACATGTTAACTAGATAAGAATTTTAATATTTAAAAGTCAGGGACATCCGATAACATTAGAACGATACATAGAAGATTAACATGACTCTCGTGTAAGGATGACACGCACAAATCGATAAATGGTACCAAAGCTAGACACTGGGCAGTGAATTGTGAGATCACTCATTGGTTGAAGAGGTGAACAAAACATTCCTTGTAAGAGCGTAGAAACCTCTTCCTAGGGATCCATTTTAAAACCTTGAGGAAATCCCGAAATGAAACCTCAAATAGGGCAATATCAACTAGCGGTGACTTTCAGCGTTCATATTTTTCCATTGTCATTGTTGGAAGGGCTAAGCCCAAAGGAAGATGGGTGAACGCTTTGCAACGGCCCAAACCCAATAGAGATAAAGCCCATGATCTATTCTAAAGGGCTTGGGCTGGATTGTGTCTTTTAGATCACTCCTTTATAATATTATTAATTTCTTTAATATTTTCTTTAAATTAAACTTTATTAGAACTTATTGGATTGATATATTTTTTTTAGTTAAAAAAAATGTGAAGGCAGAGTATTAAGCCTTCAATTAAAGGAGAGATAGTAGGTGTATTTTTAAATTGTGTATTTTTCTCTATTTCATTTTTTATTTTTTATTTTTAAAATTAAGTTTTTTTTTTTTTTTTTTTTTTTTTTTTTTTTTTTTTTTTTTTTTTTTTTTTTTTTTTT
>NW_019272044.1:2249826-2251763 GCF_002738345.1 Cucurbita maxima
TTTTTTTTTTTTTTTTTTTTTTTTTTTTTGCTATCTTCCCCTAATTTTAAAATTTAAGCTAGTTTAGGGAAAAAAAAGGGGACACTGCCCATTTTAGATACACATTTTTAAATTATAATTATAAATCCTATTTTATATATTTATATATATGTATATATAATGGTTAGTATTTAAATATTTTCATAAAAAACTATTATTAAAAAAATTAAATAGTGAATTTTGCACTTTATTGGGGCTTGAAATATTTGCTTCATGTATCCTTCAAAACGACAAAAGCTAGTAAGCTAATCTCCAAAACAACCTTTTTTATTATTATTATTATTATTATTATTATTATTGTCAAAAGGCTAATTTTTTATTTTAAAAAATCCCCTAAAATAGGGAGCATTGTTCACAAATTAACAATGTTTTTGTTTGGTGTCCCCTTTTTATTTTAAATTTTGTACACCCAATCAAAACCCACTGCTAATCCCCCAATTTTTGGTTGTTTTGTCCCACTAATGGTCAATGATGACATTTATTGAGAAAAGCTTCTCAAATTTCGAAGTTCAGAATTAAGATTATGATTTTTTTTTTTTTCATTAACCTTTAAAAATAGACTATTTAAAAATATATATTTTCATCGAGAAAATTAGAGGTCCGAACCGACGTACTCTAAATATGATTTAATTCAAAAAAGAAAATTTTAATTATAATTTATTCTTATACTGTTCAAAAGTGTCTAATAAATCCATTTTTTTTAAAAAAAAAAAATTAATTTTATATCTTATAAAATTTTCAAGTTTGAATTTTGTGATTAATTATATAAATTTTAAACACCATTTAATAATCATTTGGAAAATGGTACTTATTTTCTCATAAAATGATAGGGTTTCATTTTTCATATGCAGACATTTGGATTTTTGGATAAATTAAAAAAAATTCATACGCAGACATTTGGATTCTTGGATAAATTCTAAAGATTAAAAAAAAAAAAAAATTATAAAATAAATAAAACTTAAATTTTTAGAATAAAAAAGTATAAATAAAAAACAAGTCAAGTTCAAAACTAAATTAGTAATTAATTAAAATAGTTTACAAATTATGAAATCCCTCAAATAATTTTGTAGTATATTCCATTGATCAAGCAAAAGAAACATTAGAAAGAGAAAAATTTTATAACATGTCTATTTTTTTCTATTATATCACTTTCAATCTCATAATTTTAAAACACATTTTTTATAGAGAGGCTTCCACACTTTTATCCTTGAGCCACAACGTCCTCGTAGGGTCCCTTACCTGATTAATGCATGAAATATTTCAAATCTAAAAGAATATATTATTCTTATTTTTTTGGTGGCATAAAAAGGCTTTAAAGTAAGAGCACAATTATGATCCTAAACACTTGTGGACAAAAAAAATTTCAAAAACAATTATTATTTAAACAAAGTTCAAAAAGTATATTTAAAATTAAAAAAAAAAGTTTAAATACATCTTTGAAATATAACAAATATAATATAAGTTTTAGCACATTGAAGATCCAACACAAATTTACCTTTTAAGCTATGTCTTAGTTTATAATTTTATGTCTAATTATTTATATTCTTAATTTTGACTCTTCAATTTTTATACATAATTAAAAAAAAGGGTTATTTTAATGACGAACCTCTTTATGAATTTTAATTATTGAACGCGTTTATAATTTTTAATTAATGATTCGACCTGATATAAAACTATAAAATAATATTAAAAAAAACCGAAATTTGATAGAGAGTTAAATTAAGATTAGTTTATATTTAGAAAAAAAAAATTAATTAGGCATCTCATTATCCACTTTACAACTCAAACCCCTTTTTCTATCACCTTCCAAACATTTTTTTTCCCCCTAAATATTACAAAAAAAAAAAAAAAAAAAAAAAAAAAAAAAAAAAAAAAAAAAAAAAAAAAAAAAAAAAAAA
>NW_019272044.1:2252092-2263367 GCF_002738345.1 Cucurbita maxima
AAAAAAAAAAAAAAAAAAAAAAAAAAAAAAAAAAAAAAAAAAAAAAAAAAAAAAAAAAAAAAAAAAAAAAAGTATTTAGCCCTAAGATAAATAAATAAACTACTCAACACTAATTATGACAAGATGGGCCGAACATTACAAAACACAGAGGCCCACCAAATCCCGGCCCAACAACCGTATCCTAAGATAGCGAAAACTCGGAATTGCCCTCGTCGGTGGGGAGGGTATTTACGAGCGAGGGTGTAGGGCGTTGAATGGCCGGGCCGGGATGGCGGAGGCCCACGGGTTGAGGTGGATGGGCCGAGCGTGGTGGGGCTGGGCTTGGGCTTGGCCCACTCGTGTCACTGTAGTGGGGGCTGACGTGGAGGTTGGGACCGCGACACGCTCGCATGATGGGCACATGGTAAGGGTGGTGGGTGGGGTCATGTGCATGTAGAATTGTGGGGAAAGTTTCAGTGCTCTCAGTTCCTGTACTTCTTTTTGCAACCGCCTATTCTCGTCCGTCAGATTCTCACAGCATCTCTTTAGAAACTCGCAATCAACCTCCGTTTGCTTCAATTTTGTCCTGTATTTATAAATAATTATAAATATATTAACAACTAATTTCTCATTTATTTATATATTAAATCTATGTTTAAATCAATTAAAAAAAGTATTTAAATTTCTAATTTTTTAATTTATATATAAATATATCGATCCAATAGGTATATTTATGATCTGATTTATGCTTAAATTGGTAATTTACATTCTAATTTTTAAAATTTTAAGGATTATTTTTCATAAATAAATACCTGAAAATATATTCATTAAATAAAATAAAAATTTGAAATTATGAGGTCAAAGGGAAAAAGGATTTAATTTGTTATTATGACGAAAATGCCCTTGTGAATGAAGGAAATTTCCTCACCTTGCCCTTCTGTTTTGGAACCATACTTCAACTTGTCTCGGCCGGAGACCTAACTGTTTCGCCAGAGCCAACTTTTGCTTCTGTATAAAATTACGAAAATACCCTCATAAATTTTCTGTTTGGTTCCCGAGAAAATTTCATCAACGAATCGGGTCGGGTCGGGTTTGAGACAAGACTTACAGGATTGAGAGTGTTGTGTTCTTTGAAGCTATCTTCCAAGACGGCGGACTGATCTTTAGTAAGCCGAAGCTTTTTTCTAGAAGTTTCGCCGTCTTCTTCATCGCTAATTCCTCTGAAACAATCTCTATCGCCGTCGAGATCCTCGCCGTTCGTTTCCCGTTCACTCCGTTTCCCACTCACACTCGACACCGTACTATTCGGACTCGACATCGCCGCCTCCTCCTCACAATCCGCCATCGACGGCGGAATCCGGTTCACATCAATACCCCGGAGCAGCGATCGCCCAGTTTCCGAAGTCCGATCTGCAAAACCCAAATTCCAAAATTTAAAAAAAAGCCCAAAGAAAACAACATCAACTCTGTTCTACTCTGTTCGGGTCAAGAGATTCGAACCAGAGGAGGCATCATTAGTCCAAGACGGCATGAGATTGAGCTGCAAATGGCGGTGGGGTTGGGACTCTAAGCTCAACCCAAGGCTCAAACCAAGCCCATCGTCCTTCCCGGCCATCATAGCTCTGCAAATTTCTTGAATTTGTAGAGAGAGAAGAAACAGGGTAAGAGAGAGAAGAAGAAGAAGAAGGATGAGTGAGGTGTGGTCCAAGTAGAAGGGGAGAAGAAAGGATTATATAGAAAAGAAAGAAAGAAAGAAAGAGAAGAAATTGGGGAATTGGGAATTTGTTTCTTAAAATTAATGATGAAATGAAAGCAAACAAGTGAATGAGTGTCAGAGGAAAGGCCCTCCAATTATCCCCAATCATCACTTTTGCTTCTCCAAAATATGCCCCTCCAACTTTTTTTTCTTCTTCCCTTTTTTTCCCAATAAAAAAATATATTTTTCCATACTTTTAAATGTCTAAATTATAAAATTAGTCCATCTCGAGAGAGAAAAGAGGATACGTGAGATCTCACGTTCGTTGGTTGGTTGGAGAGGAGAACATATATTCTTTACAAGGGTGTGAAAACCTGTCCCTAATAGATGCTTTTTAAAATCTCGATGTAAAACCCATAAGGGAAAGTCAAAGAGACGTTTTCAACTTGGAGAGAAAACCCATAAAGACGAGTCAAATAGACAACATTTACTAGCATTGAGCTTGAATACTAAGGATTTAGATGATATGTGAGGGCGTTTTAAACTTAGAGAGAAAACCCATAAAGAAAGTCAAAGAGACAAGATCTACTAGCAGCGAGCTTGGATTCTAAGGGTTTAGATGATACGTGAGATCCTATGTCGATTGGGGAGAAAAACGAAATATTCTTTATAAGGGTGTGAAAACATCTTCCTAATAGACACATTTTTAAACATGGAGAGAAAACCGATGATAGAAAGCAAAAAATGACAACATGTACGAGCAGTGAGCTTAGATGATAGTTACATAGTGATTAATTTTAAATAACAGAAAGTATAAGGACTGAAATGATATTTTTAAAATTGTTGGGATGTACTACGAGGGGTTAAATTTAAATAAGGGAAAGTGTAAGGGTTAGAAAGAGATTTGTAATGTTTTTTTAACTAGGGTTGGAATGGATGGATTGGGTTTTTAACCATGGTTAAAGTCACTTTCTTTTTTCTTTTACTAACTTTTTCACTTTTTGCCTTTACCCTCTTCCCTTTGGGTATCATGTCTTTGGCTTCTTTACTTTTGGTTCTTTTCATGAGTGCGATAAAAAGCCTCCCTTTCCTATATTAACTTTATTTATTTATTTATTTATTTATTTTTCTAATTTTCTATCATCACAAAAAAATTAAAATAAAGGATAATTAGTCCATACTTAAAAATATTAATTTTAAAAAAATATATTTTTGATAGAAATGACTTTAAAAATAATAATAATAATAGAGATTAAATGTGGGCCGTTGAAAAAGGAAGAGATGAGAGCAACGGCTGAGATTAAAAGGAAGGGGAGTGGGGCCCAGTAAACAGCGAAGCTGAGACAACCATCAAATCCTGAGTGAATGGCTATGATTGGAATCAGACACTTAACCTTTTCATTTCATTCATTCAGTCTCCCTTGTGGGGCCCACTTATCTTTCTTTTTTTTCTTTTTTTTTTTTCTAAAATTACTTTTTTTTATTTTTTTTTATTAGTTGAGAAAAAGATTTCAGATAAAAGAATCACTTTTCCTCTCCTTTTTTTCTCGTTACTAACCTCATATTCACCACCCATACCCTTCTCTCACTCCACTCGCTTTCACGCGCGTGTTTCTCACTCTCCTTCTTTTTCTTATATTCTTTCATTTTTTTAAAAAATATTGAGACTATTTATGTTAAATAATAATGACAATAATAAAAATGAATTTATATATTTTTTATGAAATAGTTAAAAGAAATATAAATAAAAGTATAGAAATTAAAATATATTTTAACGCAAAATAATTGAAGAATTGAAAAAAAAGAAAAGTAAAAAAATAATAATAATAAAAAAAAAATGAAACTAATTATTGTAAGCGTGGAACTTCAAAGGTGGTGAGCCGACAGCATCCTATGGTCGTCCTCTAAATCTCAAGACATGCTACCCTATTATTCAATTTAATTATTATTCTTTTTTTATATATAATTTTAAACTTTATTTCTTTATTTCCCAAAAAAAAATATATTTATATATTTGAGTTTGACTAATATTTCTCTAATTATTAATTATAGATGGTTCTAAAAAATATATTTTAAATCGAATTGATTTTTCTATAATTATCTTTAACAAAGAAAAAAAGAGTAATTGTCATTTTTCGACACTTACGGTTTAACTAGATAGCGGACAACTAATGTGTTCACTTATTGAACAAGATTTTTTGGTCGGTCTGCGACTTCTGGATATGGAAGTTGTTCTTGGAGTGATTTCATAGTTCCTACAGGGTAGAGACAATGGGGTCGGCCCATGGATTTCCTTTCCTTTTATATCATTACGCTCAAAGGGTTGAAGGGAGATAGTGCATCAAGTTGTTCAGCTAATATTAAAAAAAATGACTAAAGTATTTTTAAAAATCAAGAAAAATAAGGAGAAATTTTGGATAGAAAAAAGGAAATAATAATGTGAGGAGACAACAATGATTGGATTATCATTTATTAGAATATGATTCATGGAACCAAATTAGAAATTATATATAAAAAAGAAAAAAAAAGAAAAAAAGAAAATAATAAAGGAGAAATGGGTCAGAATGTTGGGGGGTAGAGAGAGGAGAGAGAAAGGGGACAAAGGGAGGTGGCGTTCACGTGGGAAGGGGGTTAAGGAATGCGGGATTTTAAGGAAAGTCACGTGGGGTACCAACATGTGGCACGTGCGGTCCCTATACGTTTTCTTTTTTTTTTAATAATTTTTACAGGGAACTGGGTCCCACGCGCGAGAATTGGGAAGTGGTGGCGCCATGTCACCTTGTCGCTCCAGCTCCCGACACTCCCTTCCTCCTCAATCATTTGAACTATATATTATATTATTTATTATCACAATCTTACCCCCCCTCCTTCCAACTTCTTTCCCCTACCCGCGTCTACTCACGCGCCTATTCCTTTGTCTTTTTTTCTTACTCATTTTAAATTAGTAAAAATAAATAATGAATTTTTACCATTAATAAAAATAATGGTGTGTCGTTAATTTTTCTCATAAAAATGGTTAGTACTTTGTTTTGAAAAGAGTAAAAAAGATGACAGAACGAGGGTGGAAGGAAATTTTTATTGTTTTAACCTAAAGACAATACAGTAATTTTCCAAAACGTTAATGTAATCAAATTATCAATTATGATAAATCTATAGTAACTTGGATCGTAGTTCTCAGTGTCAACGAATGTTTTTAGCTAATATCATTCAAGACATGATGGGTAAGAGGTTCAAGGCTATAACTCAAGATATCGTTACCTACATTTGAATATTGGTGGGGAGCATTAAAGAGAGCTAGAAGTTCGGTTGAATTAATTATTCAATAGTTTATTCGTGTATCATCGTAAATCATAGTCTAATTTGATAAACTTCAAATTTTATATAAATAAAAAAGTTTCCCCTAAAATGTTAAATCTTTCAAATAGGGATGTGCGTGTAGGAAACGCTCCATTGGAGCGAGTGAGAGAAGAAAGGAGCAAAAATCTTCTTAGGTGTAATGATAGTAGCAATTCAAGTGTTTAGATAACTATCAATGACCAAGCAATAAAGGAATTTATTTATATATTATTTTGAATTAATAAAAAAAAATTAATGATTGAATAAAAATAATTTAAGCGAAAAATTTTTAAAAATTAAAAACCCGACAAGATGTTGGATTATGATTAAGGTGTCCCCACTAGTGCGTGCTAGCTGTCCCACGTGTCCCCTCCCTCTCATCAATTATTTTCTCTCTCCTCATTTATTTTTTATTTTTTTAATTTTCCTCACTACCCGACAAATTACCCCACACGTGGGACCCACTCCCCCTTGCTTCCCCACGCTTCTTCCGCAGCCCGTACGAGGCTCACCTCCCATGTGATTTACACGTGAACTCGCCCCCACTTCTGCCGCTTGTTCCGTCAATTCCTTCCGAAATCCCCATTTTGCCCCTCCATTTTTCCACCATTTTTTGACCTAATTTATTTCTTTTTTTTTTATATTATTATTATTATTTTTAGGTCACACATTTAACAAATGGACAAGACAAATTGTAAGCTATATTTGGGGAATGGTTCATGATTTTGCTTTTCTTATTATCCAATTAACTTCTTTTCATATTATTAAATCCCTTTATTATTTAGTCACCGTCATTCAATTATTGAACGCAAAACGGACCCATCACAATATAATTCATTACGTGATTAGCTGATAGGATATGAAAACGATAGTAGTTAGTATCGGTGAAGAATTCGAAACATTAGAAACACGATAAAGGGCTGAGAATTATAAACATATCAAATATTTCCAACCTTTTATGAGTCAAAATTTGAGGCATTAAAAACACGAGAGAGTGTTGAGAATCCTCGCATTCCATTCTACGATCTTAAAGAATTGAGGCTCTGAATATAATTCTCTTTTGGGTCATTGATTTTATGAAAATATCTATGAATGTATTAAATATTCCACGAGGGTAGAAATGAAGACAAAACCGAAGCTGGAAATACATTTTTGGTCCCTCGTTGCTTAAATGAATAAAAAAAATTCTCTTATCTCCAATTAAATTGGAGAATTTTCCACCTGTTATGGGTCAGGTCTATTTATGCTCTCATACGAACTCGAGTTTGCTTAATCTTTTGAAGAGAATCATTTAGAATCTTAGTGGATCATCCCATTAATATTATATTCCTCAGGGTCACCAAATTATTCATATAACGCCTTAAACATTTTAACATCAACGTAATTAACTAGGTTTTGTCGATGACGGTGAAAGCCCTTCATCGACAAAGTTGCCCACGCTTATAAAAACTGTCGGCCATGATAAGAAAATAGTTGCAGTAACATGATGGGTCGGAATCATAATTTTTCATAACACAAATTAGAAATAAAAGTTTACGATCTTCCTTCGAAAAAGTTTATATTTTCAAATTTATAGCTTCCCATCCATAGATTTTAAATATTTAGTATTTTGGTCGATATATTTGAGAGTCGGTTGCAATTTAATAAAGAAATGGGGAGAAAAATAAAAAAAAAATCATGTGAAGGGAAAAAAAAACAATAATTTGTTGTCACAATCGTATTCTTGTAACAATGAGACAGCGATTGTGCAACACTTGTTCTAAACCCAGCAAACAAGTCAATTGTTAGAAATTTGGATTTTGCGGACAACATCAGCTTATGCTCGAGTTTCGAGTCAGGTTTAGAGAGAAATATTATAAGCTAAAAGCGTGTAAACAATAATAATAAATTTGATAGCATATAATCCGAGCCAGAGAAAGATATATATATATTAGGAAAGGATAGCATCGACAAGTGAATATTTGGGAGAGGAAAAAGGGGTCGCCCACTCTCGAGCTATTTCCCCACAGAACACATAGGCGGCACGTGAAGGCTAGGGACCACGGCTCGGTGGTGGTTGGTTGGTCACCGAATTTTTATCCTCAAAATTCCCGAATTGCCCTTTCCTGGTTCTTGCTTTGTCCAATCATTTGAAAGGATGAGTCACCATGTGGGCCCCGCAGACAACACATACTAACAACACATAGCCATTGTCTGATTAGACTTCTCGGAATGGGGTTAGTCTGTGTCATGCTCACCAACCATTATTTTTTTCTTTTTTTTTGAATTATTATTAGCTAAATTATATAAAATACTCGTGAAAATAAAATGGTTCGTGTATATTTGAAAGTTTTTTTTTTCACGTTTACGATAATTTCTTTATCGATTTCAGTGTGACACTCGAGTAAATGAGAGGTATAAAAATGAACCGAGATTATATTTGAATGAGAGTGATTATGAGAATAGGATAACTAAGAAAAATTTTAAATAATTGAAAGTTACTACCTATACCAACCAGGTGTACCTTCCTTTTCGGTGGCTTACTCATTGGAATTTCATAGTTAAATGTGATTTGTTTGAAGAATTCTATGTTGGGTGGCCTTTCGAGATTTTTCTTATAATATATGTGAGTGAGAACAAAACATATTGGAAGAACTCGTGTTGATTTGCGAGGATAATCTTCATTCTTGGGGTCATGTTGCACGGGATGCACGACAATATTAGGGTCATCAAGTGTCGAATCCAAAAGAGGTCTTCTCTTGCTGGTCACTTTTAACACTACTACACCAATGTTGTAAACATATGTTGTGTATTTTTTTATTTAATGTACCGAACGTTAATGTCTTTTCAATTTAAATCACTCTCGTCTTTTGTTTCCATCCTCGTGTTTCTTCATGCTCCACCTTGACCTAATCGTGCTCTTTCGTGCCATGTGAACTTTACTTCGATAGATATTTATCAGTTGTTTGGCAATCTTCTCGGGTTTATGGGTAATGTACATTTTGGTAAAATGACTATTTTTTTTTTAATTTTTAAAGTCATGTTCGAAACCTCGTCCACTCGGTCACGTTTATTGAACTAAAAAGCAAACGTTGTTTTGATCAAAGAAGATATCATATCTATATATATGTAAGGGCATTATGGTCTTTTTGAGCAATGCAATTTGGAACATTTCTTTCCCTAAGTGTTTAATATTTTGGTAATTTTAGAGAAAAAGTTACATAAAAAAGGTTCCTCTTTCTCCATTATCCTACAAAGTAGTCACGTGGGCCCCACGTGGGACAAAACGGACAGCACATCACACGTGTAATGTGTCTAACCCGCACGTTCAGTTTTGGTCAAAGTAACTCCCTCTTCCGCCAGATCCGGTCAACGGTCAAACACCCAATAAAAATTTAAAAAAATAAAAAAATAAAAATAAAAATCATTTGCTCCATAATTATTTGTACCGTTTTCCCAATCATACCCCTCTCCCCCTTCTACCGGAATAGCCAGTTCTCATTTCGTACGGCTACATTAATAGCCGTCCAATCCAACTCCCCTTCACCGTCCATCTCTCTCTCTCCACACGTGCGTCTCCCCCTTGCCAAGAAGCACCCGTGGTCCCCACGTATCAGAAACCATGTGACCGGCTGAGCTGGTCACCACGTGATTCTGAGATTCACCCCGTCAAAAACGAATCGTTTCGTTAATCAAAAATTAATTAAAAAAATTAAAATTAAAAAGCTGTCTTTGTTGAGTTGGACTACACGTGCGTCGTACCAAAGATCCAAAAATAAAATTTCTTTTATTAAAAAAAAAAAAGCCAAAAGACATATGAGTCCATGCCAACGCAATAAAATAATCATTAACAATATGATTACACAAGGGCAATTTCGGAAACTCCTGAGAAAAAAGTATGATTTTTTAGGATTTTGTCTGGTGGGCATGTTTGGTTGGTGGACTTTTTATTTATTTATTTTTATTTAATGTAAATCAAGAATGAAAGTGCATAAATAATAGCATGCTCCAACTTTTAATAAAGAGTTATTAATTAATAAATAATATTATAAAAAGGGACAATTTGGAGAAAAATACAAGTCAAAATATTTAATTATAATGTTAATATTTATAATCATATCATTGCTTCAAATGATTTCATTTTTTCCCAATCATACTCTATCATAAGATATTAATTCATTTTTTTAAAGTTCCTAGAAAGATTATTTCATGTGTGTTTTAAATTATTAGGAGGTTAGCTTTCTAACTAAATAATTTTTTTAAGTACCAACTTTTCGAAAAAATAAAGAAAGACGAGCAAATGAAAAAACATGCATATTAACGGGAACCCGCTGCTACTGATATGATTATATTTGTGAGATTCTACATCAGTTGGAGGGAGCCGAACACTCCTTACAAGGGTGTGAAAATCCATCCCTAATAAACATGTTTTAAAACATTGAGAAGAAGACTAAAAGGAAAAGTCCAAAGAGGACAATATTAAGCTGTTACAAATGGTATCAAAATCAGACATCGGGCAGTGTGTTACTAAGGACGCTGGACCCCTAAGGCAGTGGATTGTAAGACCCCACACTGATTGTAGAGTGGAACGAAGCATTCCTTATAGGGATGTGGTAACCTCTCTGTAGTAGACGCGTTTAAATACATTAAGAGGAAGCCTAAAATAAAAAACCCAAATATGACAATATTTGCTAATGGTAGATTTAGACTATTATAAATGGTATCAGAGCTAGACATTTGGCAGTGTGCCAACGAGGACACTGGACCCCTAACGAGGTGGATTATGAGATCCCACGTCGGTTGAACGGTAGAGCGAAACATTGATTATAAGGGTGTGGAAACTCTATTCATCGTAGACGCGTTTAAAACCTTAAGGGTCTCATAAGGGAAACCCCAAAAAGAACAATATCTACTAGTGACGAGTTTGAGCTGTTACAACATTCCATCATTTCTCTTTAATATTAAGTTAGTCTCAAGATATCAATCATAGCAGTATTAGTATGACCTAAGAACTTGACCAACCCGAACGACTTGACCCAAACCATAAAGGTTAGGTTGAGCTAGATTTTTTTTTTTTTTTTTTGTATGAGTTTGGGTCGTATGCAATTTGACATGTTTTTAGACCCAAAAATAAGTTTACAACCCAACCTAACCCTATCTACTTTTAAGATTATTACGAATATTTGATCTTTGTAACCAGTATTGATGACGCGGTGTGACTTGTGAATATTTGATATTTCAACTCTATAAGATTTTTTGTTATTAAAAAAACCCGACAACCCAACCTAGCTCAACCCGAAAAATAGTGGGTTGAATTGAGCTAGGTTGTGATTTATATTTGGATTGCTCGGGTTACCAACCCAACCACAATCAAAATTTTAGGTAGATCCAAAATAGATCTCTAACCTAACCCGTATATACTTCTAATAAATTAATTTGACGATATCGAACGAGGATAAAGATAGTGATGGAGATTTGAAATCTAATTTATAATAATGAGATAAAATTATATAAACACGAACAAACAAACACGAGAAGTATTACCTTAAATGTAAAGACAAGCAAATCAAAACCATGATAGGAGGAAGCAAAATAAGGAAAGAAAATTTGAATTATTAATTTTTGTTTCATTAAAAAAAAAAAAACATGAAATATAAACGTGGTCTACTTGCATTATTATATGGAGATTCTATTCTAATCGACACCACATGTTTTTCTCTCTCTTAAATTTATCTTTCTAACCGCACGTGCTCTCCAACTGCTCGTGTGAATAGATTTGGGCCTCTGGTCCGCCCACCATCTTTCCAAGGCCCAATGGGCTTGCCCTAGTCTTCCCACTTTCAGATATTGGGCCAATTCCAGTTTTGAACTACCGAGACTTGTTTCATAGCTTTCAACTAAGCGGTAGACCTGATGTGTGATGTCCCACATTGGTTGGAGAGGAGAACAAACCACAATTTATAAGGGTGTGGAAACCTTTCCTAGTAAACGCGTTTTAAATGCTTGAGTGGAAGCCCAAAAGGGAAAGCCCAAAAAGGATATTGTTAGCGTTGGGTGACCTCGTTTGTCGAACACATGCCGCTCACGACCTGACGTTCTCACGTGATGGAAACATAGAGACAAACGTTAAGCTACATGACCGACTATGGCGTTATAATTGCACATTATCTAGGAGATGTGCTACGAATGAATTGTAACCATAGACTTTTTTTTTTTTTTTTTTTTTTTTTTTTTTTTTTTTTTTTTTTTTTTTTTTTTTTTTTTTTTTTTTTTTTTTTTTTTTTT
>NW_019272044.1:2263762-2280230 GCF_002738345.1 Cucurbita maxima
TTTTTTTTTTTTTTTTTTTTTTTTTTTTTTTTTTTTTTTTTTTTTTTTCCTCTCAGTTGTGGTAGATAATGGCACTATGACCTCGCTCGTCGAACACATGCCACTCACGACCTGACGTTCTCACGTGATGGAAACATAGAGACAAAAGTTAAGCTAGTATTTATAGAGTATAACATAGAAACAGTGGGGTCGTGGCCTCGTTTAAGTAAAATAAGCAGAAGAAAGAAGTTGAGGTTCAGGTTCAGTAGCTCTTTTTTAGTTGATTCTTCTTTTACAGTTAGATAGTGAAAGAAGGTGGTAGATAAAGGGCTTTCCCTTTTGCGGGCAATGTGATTTGGGAGGCGCAAGCCCATATTCTTCCCTGAAAGATGAGACCGTACAATATAGAACCCGAGACAGGCTGAAATTAATGAATTACCTTGTCGGTCCCCGATTATAAGCAGGGAGAACGGGGAGAGGGGGAAAGGAGAAGCAGGGCGGACAGAAGGGAGAAGAGCCGTGCAAGAATTTGTCAATAATTGCTTTTAAAATGGCTCGTGAAATTCAAATTAAAAAAAGTCAAAGATTTGTAATGATAGCTAGTGAAACGTGAGTGGTTTCGAGTCGGGAAGGAGTTAAGCTACTTGACCGATTGGAAAAAGGCATCGACTTTCGAAATTATTAATGAGGTTTTAAGTAGAAAGTTCGAGAACAATTTCTACTTATTAGCTAAATGGGTCGAGAGCGGGGTCTATACAGGTACAAATTTTTACCCTAATTGTCACCCAATTTTTTTTATCTTAATTAATATTTTTTTAATTTAAAATTTAAGTTAAGAATTTTGTCAAAAGACGACGACTAGAACCGTGGTTCTGGTTCTACTGCTCTTCGACCGAAAATGGCGTCTGTTCTGCAACTCCCAATCATCGACCTCTCCTCTCAAGACCGCACCTCTGTTGCTTTCTCAATCCATCAGGTTCTTCGTATGATTTCCAAATCAACTCTCTCCATCGTTTTCCCTAACAGATTCTGATATTAATCCGTTTTCTTGGATTGGAAATTACGCATAGGCATGCTTGGATTACGGATTCTTTTACTTGATCAACCATGGCGTTGAAGACGAATTGCTCGAGAGAGTGTTTGACGAAAGTAGGAAGTTCTTTTCTCTTCCTATTGAGGAGAAGATGAAACTTGCTCGGAAGGAACATAGGGGATACACCGCTCTTTATGCCGAGAAGCTCGATCCCACCACCTCGACTGATATAGGTTTTTGTTCTATTTTGATTTGAAATTTATGAATCTCGTCTGTTTATCTTGTGAAATTTGGGAGAAATTTGAACTGTGAGAGCTGTGTAAATGGTAGTTCTGCCTGGCTGTTGCTCCGAGCTTCTGAATGTTGTATGAAATGGTCTAAGAAAACCAATTAGTAAGTAAACTAACTATAAGATTAAGAGATTAGAATAGCTATAACTTCTAGATTGAGACACTTTTATTAATGTTGTTTATAGATATGATGGCTGTGAAAATGCAACAATCCGGATTATATGATCTCTTTTAAAATTATGATTGTGTAATATTAGATGAGGTGTGTGCAAGCTGACCCAGACACTCGTTGATATTAGAAAAAAAGATTGATTGCATATGGTTTTCCAGAAAGGTGAAAAGATGGTATATCCACGGACCATACTAGTCCACATTTTAGTGTTTTGTTCGACTGTAAATGATCATTTCCTAGTAGGGAGAGTGGATTGACTCGATAAAAGAACAAAAATGTGAGATCTCACATTGGTTTGAGGGGGGACGAATCATTCCTTATAAGAGTGTGAAAACCTCTATCTAGTAGACGCGTTTTAAAACCTTGAGTGAAAGCCCGAAAGAGAAAGTCCAAAGAGGACAATATCTACTAGTGGTGGGGTTGGGCCGTTACAAATGGTATCAGATGCTTCAACGAAAACGCTGGGCTTACAAGGGGGTGGATTGTGAGATCCCACATTGGTGCGAGGGGGGAAACATTCCTTATAAGGGTGTGAAAAAACCTCCCTAGTAGATGCGTTTGAAACACCTTGAGGGGAAGCTCGAAAGGGAAAGAAATCTTTAGGGAAAACTCGAAAGGGAAAACCCAAAGAGGACAATATCTGCTAGCGGTGCGTTTTAAAAACCTTGAGAGGAAGCCCGAAAGGAAAAGTCCAACGAGGACAATATCTGCTAGCGGTGGGCTTGGGTCGTTACAAAAAGAATCATAAGAAGAGTAAGAATCTTAAAAAATATCCAAACTCATATCATCATTGAACTGTTTTGTTAGATTGTAAATGGTGCAGATTGGAAACTAATGCACAATCTCTACCGTTATTGAAGATTTGGTGTTGGAGAAAGTTGTTTATCTTTGTATCTATGATTTTTCTGTGAATAGGGGATGCAAAAGAGAGCTATTATATTGGCCCTTTGGCAGGCAACGAAACTGAAAATGACTTAAATCAGTGGCCTTCAGGAGGTGACCAATTACCCTACTTATGGTAGAAATTTGAAATCATTGATTATTCATGTTTATGAACTATTACTCTTTCTGGCAAGGAAATGACAGAACTATTGCCTTCTTGGAGAGCTACAATGGAATCCTTCTATAAGCAAGCACTGTAAGTTCAAATGCCTTCAGGATTAATTTCAATACATCCTGGTACTTATCAGTGCAATAAAATTGGTACTATGTTGTTTTAAATTCATGTTTTGTTCATTGTACTCGAAAGTATTCTTATCTCGTTTACGCTGGATGGCTAAATGAATTTGGACTGGCTGTAATGTCTTGCTTTCTGTTTGGTTGGTACAGGCGTGTTGGAAGACGAATAATATCTTTACTTGCATTGGCTCTGAATCTGGATGAGAATTTCTTTGAGAAAATTGGTGCCTTCAGTAAACCATCAGATTTTCTTCGGCTTCTACACTATCCAGGTTCAGTGGACATACGTAACTTTTAATTACTGAAAACTACAGGGGAGAAAAGAAGCATATGTTCGGTTTTTTCTTCCTGTCCCCACCCCCAACATTTATGCTGAATTTTGTAAAAGATAAAATTTAAAGATGATGAAGATGAAGATGAAATTTAAAGAAGTGTGATGGAACCCCCCAAAATGTGGGAATGGGAATGGTCTATGGAAATGATTTTCAATCTTAGCGAGGATCCCACAAAATTGCAAACCATCTTATAGTTTTTTGATAAAATTTGGAAACAATATGAATAGCAAAGAGGTAGAATGATTCTCCTTCCCTCATTCTCATTTCCTTCTAAGTTAATGATGTACTTGGTCAGTTAACGACCCAAACCCACTGCTAACAGATATTATCTTCTTTTGGCTTTCCCTTTTGAGCTTCCTCTCAAGGTTTTAAAACACGTCTGTTAGGGGAGGTTTCCACACCCTTGTAAAGAATGCTTCATTCTCCTCCCTAATCGATGTGGGATCTCACAATCCACCCTTCTTTGGGGCCCAACGTCCTCGCTGGCACTCATTCCCTTCTTCAATTGATATGAGACCCCCCAATCCAACCCTCTTCGGGACCCAGCGTCCTTGTTGGCACATCGTCCCGTGTTTGGCTTTGATACCATTTGTAACTGCTCATGCTCGCTGCTGCTAGCAGATATTGTCCTCTTTGGGCTTCCCCTCAAGGTTTTTAAAACACGTCTACTAGGGAAAGGTTTCCACATCCTTATAAAGAATATTTCGTTCTCCTCCCCAACCAATGTGAGATCTCACACATTTCGTCTTCAAGTCGATGGATGCAATCTTGTTGATAATCTGCTCATTCTCTTGAACTCAGGTGACTTAAGATCTCTTGATGAAGAAATATTAGGTGCTTCTGCACATTCAGATTGGGGGATGATCACTCTCCTTGTAACCAATGGCATTCCCGGACTTCAGGTATTTCTCCTTAATCAATTGAGATCATACTTTATAGAGAAAATTGTGTGTATTATGCGGTGAAGTTTTGTGTTAAGTTGCCATGGTAACAGATATGCAAGGAAAAGTCTGATCACCCACAAGTTTGGGAAGATGTTGCTCATATAGATAAGTGAGTTCAAAACTCAGAATTGAAAACAATTGAACATTATAAAATGATGCTCCAAAGACACCACAAGGGAAGCCTCATGACTGTCTGGAATTCAATGGATGCAATTCTCTGATATTGCAGGGCATTCATTGTTAATGTTGGGGACTTGATGGAAAGGTGGACGAACTGTCTGTTCCGGTAAGGATTGAGGTTGTACGTTATGATAAATTCTATCATGTGAAAGTAAAAAACTAGATTCCATTGTTGGTTATTTGCTTGTTTTTGTGTTATTTACGATAGGTCGACTCTACATCGAGTGATTCCAGTTGGAGAAGAACGCTACTCGGTAAGGTCTAGCTATTTACTTGTTTGCTTTCTGCCAATAAGCCCATCCAAGAAACTATGATTTGAACCCTATTTTGAGGAAGCTTTTTTTAACGGCCCAATCCTACTGCTAGCAAATATTGTCCTCTTTGAACTTTCCTTCAAGGTTTTTAAAACGTGTTTGCTAGAGAGAGGTTTCCATATCTTTGTAAAGAATATTTCGTTCTCTTTCCCAACCAATGTGAGATAAAAGTGATTTTTTAAACTTCAAATATCTCTCCATTTTGCAGGTTGCTTTCTTCTTACATCCGAGTGACGAATGTGTCGTGGAATGTCTTCATAGTTGTTGTAGCGAGTCATCTCCCCCGAGGTATTGACGTTCCTTACTTTTATAATATTATCCCCGGAATCTCTCCATTCCCTTAGGAATTTGATCCAATAATAATCTTATAGGACAGTTCTACAAAACTAATCATATGAAATTGTGTTATAAGAAGAATTACAATGCTCTTTCTCCAATTTTTTGGCTACTCCGAGTCGTTTTACCACTTATGAAGTCACAATTCAACTGAATATAACCTTAAAAACTAAAATTGTGAGATCCCACATCGATTGTAAAGAGAAACGAGTATTAGCAAAGACGCTGGGCCTCGAGGGGGTGGATTGTGAGATCCCACCTCAATTGGAGAGGGGAATGAAATATTCTTTATAAGTGTGTAGAAACCTCTATTTAGCAGACGCGTTTTAAAAACTTTGAGGGGAAAGCCTGAAAGGAAAGCCCAAAGAAGACGATATCTGTTAGCGATGGGTTAAGGTTCTTACAAAAGATCAATCTTGAATGAGTTCTAATGTCTATGCTGGCCTTTAGTTTGAACACAATCCTTGGACTATCTCCATGCTTCTCCGACTTCATGCATCAATTGCTAGGAATGAGTTTTATCGGTCGTTTTACGAGTATAAATAACCTGAAGAACATTGATCAAAATACATTTTCATGATTTCATGGATTACATGAAAATTTTCCTCATCATGATCTCTAAAACAACTACAAATTTAAATGCTTAGATGCTTCAAGATTATTGAATGTGCATGCAGATATCCTCCCATTAGCAGTCTAGACTACTTGAAAGAACGTGTGAGGTTGGCTTATAAAGACGGATTTGCTTAGAAAAGGTAAGATTCACTCCTCTCACTCCTATGTTTCTAGATTAAATTTAGATCAAGAAGCTTGATAAGAGTTCATTTACATCATCACTAATGGATAAAGACTTGATGTGTATGCATATTATGATAACCTTCTCAAAATTTATCATGTTACTGCCTTGACAATGACGTTAATGATAGAGATTAAAATTATGAAAATCATTAAAAGTGAAAGTTTTAAGGATCTTTTTTGATTAATTTAATTTTAATCCATTCCAGATCTAGATAACGTGAGCCGCCACGTGGATGGCCAGATGAGTGGGACCCACGTTATCTATTTTCTTTGCCGTCTGATCATCTCTTGTGGGACCCATTAATATAGAGATAAAAATTAAAATAAAATAAGAAATGGATAAACTTTTCATAAAGCGTTTTTAAAAGCTAAGATGTCTGTACCTTTGGATAAGATGGGATAGGAGACCCAATTCATTTTTCCCCCTTTTAAATAATTTAAAATTTATTTAAAATTAAATAAGGCTTCGAACTTATAAAATAATAATAATAAATAAATTATAGAAAACATCCTAGACTTTATTTTAAAGAAAACTTTATAGTTAAAAAAATTCAATAATATATTTAAAATTTTAAAAATATTTAAATTGTAACGAGAGTTTTCTCTTTTGAACTTCCTCTTAAAGCTTTAAATGCCTGTTAGGGAAATGTTTCTATATTCTTATAAACCGTGTTTTGTTCTTATCATCAATCAATGTGAGACATCAAAACTTAGCTATTTTAATAGAATCTTCAAATGTTTGATGTACTTAAACTTAGACATGTCAATAGAATCCTCAAATGTCGAACAAAGGGTGTACTTTGTTCGAAGACTTCAAAAAAAGAGTCAAGTCTCGATTAAAGGGAGGTTGTTGTTCGAGGGGAGGAATGTTGAAGATTATTGGGATGGAGTCCCACATTGGCTAATTTAAGAAATGGTCATGAGTTTATAAGCAAGAAATATTATGGCCATTGATACGAGGCCTTCTACGAAGCCAAATCAAAGAGTAATGAGAGCTTTTTTTAAAAACACATTAATTAAATAATGTCATAAATAAATAATATTCGAGAATAAATAAAGAAAGAAATTAAATATATATTTGATTTAAAATTTTAGTGATCCAAATAAAATAAATTTGAAAATGCAATTGTGAAAATAATATTTACAATAAATAAAATAAGTCATTTTTTAATTAAAAGAAGTGAGGATGGTGTGCACAAAAAGTTAAGTCCAACAGAATATGCCCGAACACGTGTCCACTGGGCATATTCCACGTGGCGAAATCTACAAAGATCTCAGATTTGTAGTAGCCCAATTTTTGACCTTTTTGACTATTGCCACCGTTGACTAACATCTGATCGTCCACGTGTCCTAGTCAAGTTGTCTCTATCCATCCCCTCGCTTGATTGTTATTTTATCCAATTTAATTACGTAATGGCTTAAAAGTCAGCTTTTTCTTTCACGTGGCAATGCCCCTTACCCAATAAGATTGGAATATTATATTATTATAATATTTTAGTCGATATTATTATAAATAATTAATCCATAAATTTTTATATTCGTATTAAAAATATTATTACTTTAAAAACGTCTGATATACTTCTATTTTCTAGTTTAATATGCATATAAACTTATTTAGAAAATTATTAAAATATTCACCTTTCCATTTTTTTAATTTAATATATTCATTTCTTTAAAAAAATTAAATTGAAAAAAACCTTTATTAAATTTATAAAATTTAAAATATATCAAAGTTTGGGGACTAAATAGATATAAACTCGTAATTTAACCTTAAAAAAAAAGAAAATTTGAGATTAGCATGAAAGTTGATATTATGTAACATAAAAAAATGTATTACGATTAGGATTAGAAATCTGGATTTGGTACATGATGGTCTTGATATTTTACTGCGACATGATCACGTTACCTATTCCTCGCTTTCAGATTAAAATTTAGAATCCAGATTTGGCATTTGATGACCTCGACATTCTCGTGGCATATAGTAACGTTACCTACACCAACCTACTCCATTTTCAAATTAGAATTCAAAATTTAGGGTTTAGGGTTTAGGGTTATGACCCTAACATTCTTGTGTGTTATAGTCACGTTATTTACTCCTCACGTTCAGATTAGATTTCAAAATCCATATTTGACACATGGTGGACCCCGACATTCTCTTGCGACATGGTCACGTTACCTACTTCTCGCGTTTAAATTAAGATTCAAAGTTCGAATTTTGGCACCTAGTGACCCAAACATTCTCTTGCATCGTCACGTTATCTACTCCTCGTTTTTTAAGAGTGAAAACTATCCCTCATACCAACATGAGTCCTTCCAATATGCTTTATTCTCATTCAGATTTTTATGAGGTTACCCAACATAGAATTGGTTAAGTAAAACACGTTTAACCATGAACTAAAAGAAAGAATCTCTTGATGGAGCTCCCAAATACAAAAATAACACAATTTCAGAGCGGAGGGAGAGTCAGTTATGTTTGATTTTATTTGATCGATCTATTATTTTCCGAAAAGCAAGTTTCTTCTAGTTATCTAGTTCTTGAGTGGCTCCCAATTTTTGAACGTGTTGAAAAATTAGGCAGCTTGAAAGCTCGACCATAACAAAGAAAGAAAGCCCGACTCGAGATTTTTGAACATGTTGAAAGAGTTAAAAAAAAAAAAAAATTATTTATTTATTTATTGTAATTTAGCCTTTAAATTACAAGTCATAAATAATAAATATTAAATACTGATTAGACAGAGATTCCATATTCGAATCGGTGCAACGTTGTATGAAATAATAATAACCGTTGATCAATGAGAACATAAAGTTTGAAAAAAAATGAACGGCTGAGATTAAGAAAGCACAGTAAGAAATCAAACTCGAAGCAGGGGATTGTTTCACATTATCCAGGGCTGATAAATAGATAGTGTTGGATTTAGTCGGTCTTCTCTATTTCTCTTCCACCTGCGAAAGCTGAGGTAGAAAAAAAAAAAAAAAAAAAAAAAAAACATCCAAAAATCAAAATCTCAAAATCTGCTCTGTGAAGAACGAAATCTAACCCTAATTTCTGGTTTTGGATCGGATCATGCAACTCGGATCCTCTGATCTAGTTGAAATTGAGATCGATTTCTGAAAGCGGCGGCGGAACGATGACGCGGCGGTGCTCACATTGCAGCCACAATGGGCACAACTCTCGGACTTGTCCGAATCGCGGCGTGAAGCTCTTTGGAGTCCGATTGACTGATGGTTCTATCCGGAAGAGTGCTAGTATGGGGAATCTTAGCCACTATGCCGGATCCGGATCGGGTGCTCTGCAAGGCGGGTCGAACAATCCGGCTTCTCCGGGCGAGACTCCCGAGCATGGCGTTGCGGCCGACGGCTATGCGTCGGAGGATTTCGTTCCTGGCTCTTCTTCGAGTTGCCGTGAGAGGAAGAAAGGTTTGAGAGTTTACGCTTTAATTTGAATTAGTTATTCTGTTCTTGTTTGATTTTTTGAATCTTGGTGATAGCTGGACTTTGCATGCTTATCCTTTTGATTCATGGAATTTTTTGGTGATCGACTGTTTTGACTCGACTACTGTTGCTCTTTCCTCTGTGATCGGCATAAATCTTATGTAATTATACTTTGGATAAATGGAAGTATTCTTAGTAGAGAATTTAAAAAATGGATATGTTCTAAGAAAAGTATTGTTTCCTTGTTAGAGGATAAATTTGATTGATAATTGTTTGGTACCTAATTTGTTTTCCTTTTTATGCTTTTGGAAACATTAGCTATTGTGAAATTGCTAAACTCATGTGACACCCTGTTTTCGGAAATGATTTTCAAAAAACACCAATCCATTTATTTCATTTCTTGCAAACATATGTTCTGATCTTTTCTTTTTCCATCGAGTTTCATGTTCATAAACAGAGAGGGGGGTTGAAAATAGAATATCCTATTGATTGGCTTGTTAAACATTGCCTCTATCTATCTTAGCCTTCTACCTTTGTGTATAAGCATCCTCTCTATCTCATTAATTACGTGCTATCCTGAATTTTTTCCAAAATGGATTCTACCTGACATATTTCTAAAATAGGATTTTGTGACATTTCTATTCCATGTTAATGAACAAGGCCAGCTTATGTTCTTGCGATTACACCCTAATAGGAATCGAGGAATGTATTTGAATTCTGTACAATTAACCTTTGATCATTTTGTGAGAATCAATTGATCTTTTATTAGATTTATGTGTTTGGTAATGCGCACAGGCGTTCCATGGACTGAGGAGGAGCATAGAATGTTTTTAATGGGGTTACAGAAACTCGGAAAAGGAGACTGGCGTGGGATAGCACGTAATTATGTTGTATCTAGAACACCGACACAAGTGGCCAGCCATGCCCAAAAGTATTTCATAAGGCAGACCAATGTCTCAAGACGAAAGAGGCGCTCCAGTTTGTTTGATATTGTAGCTGGCGAAGTTTGTACTCTCCATCCATCCTTTCGTAAATGCATATACTTGTCTAAATTTTCTCCTTCATATAACAAGGATGCCATTACTCTACTAAAACTAAAAAATTCTAGTTGTACAGTTCATCTAGTCTCCAGTTATGGAAATGTCAATAATCTACCACTAACTTTATATATCAGCCCAAGCCCACTACTAGTAGATATTGTCTGCTTTGGACTTTCCCTTTTGGGCTTCCCCTCAAAGTTTTTAAGGCGCGTTTGCTAGGGAGTGGTTTCCACACCCTTATAAAGGGTGTTTCGTTCTTCTCTCCAACCGTTGTGGTATCTCACAATCCATCTCCCTTCGGGGCCTAGCGTCCTCGTTGGCACTCGTTCTTTTCTCCAATTAATGTGGGACCCCCACTAAATCCACCCCTTTTGGGGCCTAGCGTTCTTGCTGGCACATCGCCTCATGTCCACCTCCTTCGAGACTCAGCCTCCTTATTGACACATTGCCCGGTGTCTGGCTCTGATACCATTTGTACCGGCCCAAGATGACCGCTAGATATTGTCCTCTTTGGGCTTCCCCTCAAAGTTCTTAAAACGCGTTTGCTAGGGAAAGGTTTCCACACCCTTATAAAAAGTGTTTCGTTCTCCTCCTCAACCGATGTGAGATCTCACACTTTACCTCATGTCTTAAATGTATGTGATGATAGTATTACAGTATTCTGCAAATTACCTTGCCTTCTTTCATAGTGAAATCCTTGAATAAAGATGCTAATTGTTTGGTTTTATGCATGCATGTCAATTAAGTAATACGATTAACCTTGTTATTCTTACTTTTTCTCATAGAAATTACTGATTCCTTTCCCCTGCCCACATCTTCTTTGCAGCATGTTGAGAATTCAATTGTGCAACAAGACTTCCTATCTGTTAACAATTCACATGCTGAATCACAAAGCAATAACCCATTGCCTACACCTCCCACTGTGGACGAAGAATGCGAGTCGATGGATTCCACCAACTCAAATGATGGAGAACCAGCACCTGCAGAACCAGAGGATCCCCAATGCTGTTATCCAGTTGTATATCCTGCATATGTTACACCCTTCTTTCCATTTTCCATTCCGTTCTACTCGGGATACAGTGCAGAATCCAATAATAAGGAGACACATGAGGTTCTTAAGCCAACAGCTGTGCATTTGAAGAGTCCTCTTAATGTTGATGAGCTGGTTGGCATGTCAAAACTCAGTCTGGGAGAATCAATTGGTCATGCAGGCCCCTCATCTCTTTCACTGAAACTACTCCAAGGGTCGTCTAGACGGTCTGCTTTCCATGCAAATCCAGCTTCTGGCAGTGAAAACATGAGTTCTGGTGGCAGTCCAATCCCTGCTGTTTAATGGAGCGCATACTTCTGAACTTCAGATTGTAGGTTATAATTACAGGGTATTGTCAATATACAACAAAATAATGTGCAGTCTGGTTTGGATTTATTAATATTTTCATGTTAGGTCAGTCTTTTTCCCCTGTCCCGTCCTGCTCGGTTTCTCCTGTGTTAACTAACTCGGTTGTAACTTGTAGGCTCTAGCATCTTCTGTTAGAAATCGTTCATTCCAACTTAAAGATTGTATGTTGTTTATCTTCAGTTTCTGGACTTGATGCTTATTTATATAGTTTCTGATATTCTAATTCATGCAGGAAGACGTTTCGATTATGCATTGCAATATTTATCGGGAGAGGTGTTCGAAACGTATTCCATCTCCTTGAACTTATCTGTGAGCTTTCTTCATAATTCTAAAATGAGTTTCTGGGCTGAAAATTTGACGAAGTGCAGGTATGTTTCATGTGTAATCAATCCTGTTTGTTAGGAGATTGCATCACTTCATAGTTGAATCTGCATGCAAGGGTTATTCATAATTGGAAGAACGCTGAATGAATGTTTGCTTGTTTGTTAGGTCATTGTCTATATTTTCTTTTGAACGATGTTAAGAAAATTTTCAATGCTTGTTTCAAGCTTTGAGACCAAAATTTGTCAAAGAGGAAATGTGTTTTCTTTGGAAGGGCTGGTAAGGAGAGATTTTAACTCGTTACATATTGTCGTCAGCCTCACGGTTTTAAAACGCGTCTATTAGGGAGAGGTTTTCACATCCTTATAAGAATGCTTTCATTCCTGTCTTCAACCGATGTGAGATCTCACAATCCATCTCTCTTGGGGCCTAACGTTCTCGCTTGCACATCGTTTGGTGTCTAGCCTTGGTTATGTATCGCATTTAGTCTTATGATTTTAGAACGTGTCTACTAGGCTGAGATCTCCACACCCTTATAAGAAATGTTTCATTTCCCTCTCACATCTAACAATCCACCCCCTCCATACAATGAGTCATAGTAGCATCAACTAATGAGATCAAACAAAATTGAGGCATACTCAACAAACCCATCAAAGATTGTTCAAGATTTGGCACAAATTAGCAAAATTTTCTAAAAAATACTCTTATAGTTAGTTTTATAGTTTTAGTGCTTCATTTCTGAAGTATCTTTATACTCTTAATAATGGAGCGAAACTTTACTGGTCATAGAGCCCATGATAATTGATGGGCAGTTGTCACTATACTTGTTATGATATTATGTGTTGAATGTATGAGGTCTCATAACTGTCTTTTCAAAGAACATAACATATGTATACACGAACATGATTACAATCATTACGTAAATACAACATAATTCATACATATCTAATCTAGCCTTAAAACATCCCTTAAGAATGCTAAAGATCCATAAAATTGTTTGGATTCAACCCAACATTTGTCATAGAATTGTGATCCGTCCAAAACTAGTTCAAATCTGCCAATAGAAAGATTCCTGACATTAGGGCCTAAGTTAGAAAATTTAAAGAGTCTGATATGAATCTTGCTATGCTATTCTCGACTAAAGAAAAGCTTTAAAATGAAGTTGCATTTAAATATAGTTAAGCTTCATTTACGATCAACTAAAAATAAAGTCAAGTGAAGTTGCATTTAACGAAGTAGAGGGCAACACAAACTTCATTAAAGTCGAGTCAATTACCAATAAAAGAAACTGCTGTTTACTATTTCAAGCGGCGCTTCATTTATGCACGGGTGACGACAAGGACTTTTAGGGCTAACTAAGAGACTTCAATCTCGAATTAAGGATTGATTTCGAGGCCATCTAATTCCTTTGTAGCAGAAAAATTCGAAAATGTAATAAAAAGAATATTTGTGTTTTCTTTTAGCCAAAAATTGATTATTTATTTTTTTTTAATTCTACGTAGTTTAGGCTTCCCATTTAGAATCATTTAAACTTGACTCAATCAATTTTACTGAGTAAGTGATTTGAATCTCAAATAAATTTTATTGGCTTGAGATATTTGATCAACAAAATAATCTAATTCTTAGATCCTTTCAGTTAGATCAATAAATTTTTAAATTCACATAATGAGACGTTAATTTTTATGATTCAAGGGTTCTAAATTTCTCAAAACCTTGGATCTTGAGGGCGAGAATTAGGGTTGCGTTATCATAGTCTGCAAGTGTAACAGCTCAAATCTACTGCTAGCAAATATCATCCTCTATGGGCTTTCCCTCAAGGTTTTTAAAACACGTATTCTAGGAAGAGGTTTCCACACCCTTATAAAGGGTATTTTGTTTTTCTCCCTAATTGATGTGGGATCTCACAATTCACCCCTTTGAAGCCCAGCATCCTTACTAGTAGTCGTTCCCTTCTTCAATCGATGTGAGACCCCTCAAATCCACCCCCTTCTTGGTCTAGTGTCCTTACTGGCACAACGCCTCGTGTCCACCCTCCTTCAGGGCTCAACCTTCTCGCTAGCACATCACCTAGTGTCTAGCTTTGGTACCATTTGTAACAGTCCAAGTCTATCGCTTGCAGATATTGCCCTCTTTGGACTTACCCTTTCGGGCTTTCCCTCAAGGATTTTAAAACATGTCTTTTAGGGAGAGGTTTCCACACTTTAGTATTTTGTTCTTCTCCTTAATCGACGTGGGATCTCACAATTCACCTCTTCGAGGCCAAGCGTTCTCATTGGTAGTCGTTCCCTTCTTCAATCGATGTGGGACCCCCCTTCGGGGTCCAGCGTCCTTGCTGGCACAACACCTCGTGTCCATCCTCCTTCAGGGCTCAACCTTCTCGCTGGCATATCACTCAGTGTCTAGCTCTGGTACTATTTGTAACAGTCTAAGTCCACTGCTTGCAGATATTGCATCTTTGGGCTTTCCCTTTCGAGCTTTCCCTCAAGGATTTTAAAACGCGTCTTCTAGGGAGAGGTTTCCACACACTTATAAAGGGTATATTTCTCTCCTCCCCGTGGGATCTCACAAGTCATAAAAAAAATTCGATATCCATATATTCGAGAGGGAAACGATTATATTCGAGTAGGTCTGAAGTTGACATATATACATCTCACAATTTCTTTCAAAAGTTTTAGAAAGTTATATTTATATATGTGAGATCGCATATCGATTCAAGAGGGAAACGAAACATTCTTCAAAAAATTATAAAAACCTCTCCCTAACGGACATGTTTTAAAACTAACTATATATAACGATAAAAAACGGAGAATATCTATTCACAGTGAGCTTAACCTGTTACAATATAAATGTCTAAATCCCGGTAGATTTTCATAAATACTAATATTATATGCAAGGACCAATTTGTAGTAAATATATGGAGGTGTGATTGATAAATAAGAGGAAATTAATTTTTATAGTTAAGGGCTCCACATTTTTAATGATAAAGCCCCTATCATCCATTATTTTTCAATATCAACCCAATAAGATCATCTTGTGACTTGACCATGTAGGGCACCCTTAATGACTTATTAACTTTGTTTTAAAGGTTATTTATGATTTTGGTACCCGAATTTTTTAGACGTTTCGATTTGGCCCTTAAAACTTTAATATAATTAATTTGATTTTGATCGTTAAATCTTTAAATCATTTTCAATTCGATCCTTTGACTTGAAATTTTTTATTATTTCTCCCTTTTTTTTAGTTCTATATATCTAATCCCTACCCTAGCTATACTAAAAGTAATAATTTGGATATGACATATGGATATGGATAGCTCAATAATATTATAATATCTTATCTCCATCATGACTACTTAGAATAAATGATTCGATAGAGATTAAAAGTAACAATTTATTAGTGAATTTGAGACATTTGTATCAATTATTATAAGTCGATGATTTGAATTAGAGATGTCTATTTTATCTACAGGGACTCACCCTAAATGGGGAGGGAATTCCGCGTTCAGACCAAGAATGAGGGTAGGAGGGAGGAACAATTTTTCACCCTTAGATAAATGGGCCTGGGGACGGGGACGTATTATATTCTCTGTCTATGTCCCCGCCCCGATTCCTGTAAAAATAAATAGAGAATTTTGTAGGGATGGAAAATGAAAAAGATAGCAAGACTGGGGAAGGGGAAAACTTCCTCGTCCTCGCCCCGTGGATATCTCTAGTTTGAATATCCATTTTTATGTGATAATTGTTTTAAAAAATGTAATTTATCAAACTTGATGGGCTAAAATTTAAGGTTTTTAAAGTTTAAAGGTAAAAATAGGAAGGAGATGAAAATTTGGAGATGCTTAGAAAACTTAATTGAAAATCTAGTTTGAGTTGCCACATTATGAGAGTAAAGATTGATGACCATTGCAAACTGTATAAGATTCGAATAAGAATTTGAAATTCGGGTTTGGCATCCAATGGTCCCAACATTCTCTATATGACACCCGAGTACAAGAGAGGTACACGCATGAACCAATGCCACATTCAAATGAGAGCAATCCTGAGGATAAAACGACTACGAATGACTTAAAAGAATTCAAAGTTACTATCTATACCACAAGATCCACCTTCATTTTTTATAACTCAATCATAAGGATTCCAAAGTTAAGTATGTTTTGTTTGAAGCAATTCTATATTAGACGACTGGCTGAAAATTTTTCGAGAAAGCATGTGAGTGGGGACTTAATATGATGAAAGAACTTGTGTTAGCTTACGAGAATAATTTTCACCATTAAAACTGAGGAGTAAGTAATATGACTCTGTCACAGGAAAATGTAAGGTGCCAAATTCAGATTCTGAACAATAATCTAAATCCCGAACATGGGTCGTTACACCCTACATCCCTTGGGACATGACCATATTAAATTTTGTTTTATTCTTACTCACATGCTTCCTCGGAAGGTCAATAGAAACTCACCTACGGTATGCTTAATTTTGAGTTCTTATGATTGAGCTACCGAAAAAGAAAGTGAGTCTTGTTGGTATATATAATAACTATCAATTATTTTAAACATTTCTTAAACGTTATATGCTTAGAATCACTTTTATTAACGAGTGGTATTAATTCATTCATATATTTGTCTGTTTCTCAAATATTTATATCATTTAAAATAATTAACCTTTAAATATGTTCGTCTCTTCCATTAGAAGACATTTTGTCGGTAAGCAAAAAAAAAAA
>NW_019272044.1:2282247-2355651 GCF_002738345.1 Cucurbita maxima
TATATATATATATATATATATATATAATTGAGACCATATAACATTAATATTAATATAATATAAATATATAATAATTTCTTTATTATTTTTTTTTTTCATAAAGAAGATATAAACCATGTGGCCAAGAATGAGCCAACGTGTGTATATATATATAATATGTTGTTTATAATCTCTCAATTTAAATCTTATTCGACGTTTGTAGTTGTTGGATATTCAGGTGATATACCAATACGATTGAATCTATATTAAAAAAGTCAATCCCTCCTTTACGACATCAAAAAGATCAGGTCACACTTCTAACAACTTGTTCGATATGATCGAGCTAGCTACGGGTGCTATGAACGCTCAACTGTGTTAGCTGTGAATACCCTTTAATGTACTATTAGAAAAATGGAAATTTGTTTAATAAAATGTGATTATAAAGTTTTGTTGACTTTATTTATTTTAATATTTTAATAAACACCACATTTTATTATATAAAAGTATTTGTCAAAAATTGAGCTAATTTCTCTTTAATTATAAGATTAAGTAAAAGATATGATAATATATAGTATAAAGATTCTCAACTAAGCATATGAACAAACAATATTTGGACAACCAATATGGTTTTTAATTAATGGCTTTTTGTGTGGACCAAAGTGATTTATCTTTGGGCAATCATTATGCTCTTAATTATATTCGAATCACAAGTTACCAACACCATAATTTCTAGGTAATAAAACCAAATAAACAAATAAATTAGGGTTTGATGAGAAATTGAGCTTTAAAACGGATTTATTAGGGAGAGGTTTCCACGTAAGAAATGCTTCACTCCCCCCTCCAATCGACGTGGGATCTCAAAAATCTACCATGTTGGGGTCCTGCATCATTGCTAGCACACCATTTGGTGTCTAGCTCTGACACTATTTGTAAAAGTCTAACCCCATCGTTGGCAGATATTGTCCGCTTTGGCCCGTTACATATCACCATTAGTCTCATGGTTTTAAAACGCATCTACTAGAGATAACTTTTCACACACTTATAAGGAATGTTTTGTTCCCCTCTCCAACTAATGTCGGATCTCACTATCCAACCTTGGGGGCCAGCGTTCTTGCTGGCATGTGTTTGTCTTTGATATCATTTGTAAAAGTCCAAGTCTATTGCTAGTAGATATTGTCCGTTTTGGCCCGTTGCATATCGTCTTCACCCTCATGATTTTAAAACGCGTATACTAGGGAGATGTTTCTACACAATTATAAGAAATAGTTCGTTCCACTCTCCAACAAATGTGGGATCTCATAATCCACCTCCCTTGGGGGGCCTAGCGTCCTTACTGTCATAGTGTCCAATATCTAGCTTTGATATCATTTGTAAAAACACAAGCCCACCACTAGTGTATATTTTTAGTTTTAGCTTGTTACATATCGCCTTCAGCCTCACGGTTTTAAAATGTGTCTACTAGGGAGAGGTTTCCACACATTTATAACGAATGTTTCGTTCATTTCTCCCGTCAATATGGGATCTCACAGTTATTCTCTTTCTATTAATATTTAAAAAAAAAAAACCAAATGGAGAAGCTTTCGAAATCATTATCGAACAGGTCATACAGTTTCGTTCGAAATTAGGGTTTGTACTATCCTATGATATTATTGCTTGAAAAGTGGGGCATGAACATGAAGAACACTTCATTCTTGGAAGAACTCTCCTTATAGAAACCATTTCATGAATTGTTCTTGCATCTTCATTAATGATGTAATTGAGCATTTTGGTGGTTGAAGTATGTGAAATGTTTCCTTTGTCTATTTCCTCCATTTTTCATGGCATTCAAACAAGAATGTCAAGTATTTAGGGTCAAATTACTTACAATATGATATCTACGAACACTTGGCCCTACTCATGGATACCTTATTTGTACACATACCATGTGCCATTGCCTATCTTTTTTTGTAACGTTGATAACATACCACAACATATAATATTGTCGTTTACAGTCGGTTTTTATAGTTCGTCTGATCTGTATTTTGTAATTTAGTGATGTTCTTCATTTCCTCGTGTCAATGATAAAGAATACCTACGACTTTAAAATAAAAGGAAAAGAAAATAAGCTTATAAAATAGAAGGATTATTACTAAACGAAATGTTTCTATGATAACTTTTGTTTTTTGTTCAACGATTGAGATCGGATATCAATTAGAACTATTGATATTTGTGATAGTAATTTGTGCGTTATTCACTAAGCTATGCTCAAATTGATGTTACCTTAATGACCATGAACGAAAATTTATCCATTAGAACTCGAGTTTTATTCAAAATTTACATGCCCATGTTTAATTTGTATCGTAAACAAACTAAAATTTATACCAAACTTACTATTGAAATTAGCAAGTTTAAATTGAAGGAAAAGGAGAAGTTGTAACACTTAACTTGGAATATTATTTTTCACAAATCTATCCCGAACATTTTAAGAATAATTTTTTTTTTTAACTAAAGTAAGACCATTCTATTAGGAATGTAACAACTCAAACTCACCGTTAATAGAGTTTTAGCCCATTATGTATTGTCGTTAAGCTCACGGTTTTCAAACACGTCTATTAGGGGTAGGTTTCCACACCCTTATCAAGAATACTTCGTTTTCCTCTCCAACTGATGTGGAATCTCCCAATCCACCCCTTGAGAGCTCAACGTTCTCGTTGGCATACCGTCCAGTGTCTGCTCTACCCAAGCTCACCACTCATAGATATTGTCAGTTTTAGCCCATTACGTATTGTCGTCAACCTCACCCTTATCAGAAATGTTCTATTTCCCTCTTCAACCGATGTGAGATCTCACAAGAAAAAAATAATATGATATTTCTTGTCAACCCGAACATAGTGTAGCTGATTTGACAGTATTACCCTCCAAAAGATCGATAGTCCGATTCCTACCTATCGAGCTCGAAAGAAAAAGATTAAAATAATATCCCAACTCTCATGTTGTCTCTATAATATCAAATACTTTTTCCATTTGTCTTATCTACCATCTCAACTACATGTGGCAAAGTTCCCAAACATGAGGAGCCATCAAATGACATACATCTCAAGGCAAACCTCCATGGGCCCACCATCCCACCTCAATTCTCCCCCACACCCTTAAAATATTAATAATAAATAATAATAATAATTAAAGTGAATTTTATAGGGAAAAAAAGGAGAGAAAAATAAATTTGTTTAAATTAGCCAATAGAAAATTGCCAACAATTGTCTTTTTCCTTTAATTTTTTTAATTGTGACCCACTAACCCTTTTTATTGCTCAACTTTTGCACATGAAAAATGGATAGGTGTCTTACTCATTTGAATAAGACAACAAAATAAACTATTATTAACTAATAAAATTATTACTTCAATTAATAATATATTTTATTTTAAATGGTAACGACCCAAGCTCACCGTTAGTATATATTGTCCGCTTTGATTCGTTACATATCGTTGTTAGCCTTATGATTTTTCACACCCTTGTAAGAAATATTTTCTCTAATCCACTCCCTTGGGGGCTCGATATCCTCATTGACACACCGTCTGATGTCTGACTCTAATACCATTTGTAACGACCCAAACCCATAGTTAGCAAATATTGTCCGCTTTGGTCCGTTATGTATCGCTGTCAGCATCATGTTTTTTAACGTGTATGTTAGGAAGAAGTTTTTATGCCCTTATAAAGAATATTAAGTTCCACATAAATATTCCTTATGATTTAACTTAATATGATGTCGATTTTTTTTTGGATAATCTCTACCACATTCTTATTCGAAAATTTTATATTGTTTGTGCTTACTTTTAGACACGTAGAAGAAATTATAAATAATCGGGTTCACCTATAATTAAAACAACAAAAATAACGGGTATATATATATATATTTATTTATTTATTTATTTATTTATTTTTAAAAGAAACAAGGTTGGAGTTGAGAAATTAAATTTATAATGGATTGCATCTCAATTAGTTAATTATGTGGTCACTAAATGGTAAAAGGCTTTATTGACTTACAAAAAATATTATTTTTCATTAAAAAATATTTGTTAATAAAATAAAATTAATGTAGGTCCACATATTTATATGTAAAATATATTATCCAATAAAAATGCAACACATCAATAAAATAATAAATAAATAAATAAAACATCCCAATATTGGTTCAAGAGGTTTGACCATTTTTTTTTTTTTTTAAGAAAAAATTAAAACAACTCAAAGTCAAAGTCACTCTTAAGAAGCTGGAAATGTTGGGTTGTTACTTGGAAACAGAAGCTAGAAGTAGGTAACATGACTGTATCCTAGAGGGTGCAAGGAAATGTAGGGACCATTAGGTGCCGAATCTGGATTTTGAATCCTAATCCAAAATGGACATTGACCTTGTAAATGCTTCACTGAATATAAAATAAAACGGACATTGACTTTGTAAAGGTCATTTATGTAATACTAGTCTGTATCCTATCCTTAGTACCGATCTCATTTTGATATGCTCTCAGTTCATTCATGTATCCTTCATTTACTCGGGTGTCATATGCCCACCTATTTTTATCTTGGTTCGTCTTCAAATCAGATTTTACTAAGAGAAATATTGCTATGATACCATTTTGTAACGTCCCATATCAAATACATGTCAAGAGTGAGCTTATAGTTGTTAGGACACGTTCGTAGTAAAATCACATCTTATCGTTGAGGCACGATCCTAGTAGAATTTGATACATACAGGGAACAATCCTATATGTACGTGCATATAGTGTAGGACATCACCCTAATAGAATCATATAATATACATAAAACTAATGACCTTTCAATTGTTAGAGCTAGAATTACATCATATATATGTAAGGACTGACCTTACAACCATTAGGACACGAACCTATGTAAGGAGTGACCTTGCAGGGCACAAATAGAATCAATGTATTTCCTCTTCGGGAAAAATCTATGTTCAATACCTCAGTTCATCCAATTTATAATATTGCTAACCGTTATAAACGGATTAAGTCATTGAGTCAGAGTGATTGCATATAGGTCCATATCGTCAGTCTAGATAGGTTATTATTAAAAATTTGTTAACATCTCTCTAATAATCTCTATATAGTGCAACAATCTTAATAATAAGGGAAGCGACCTCAAGCTTACCGACTACTTATACTCATGTTGACCTTTGTTCTTGAATAGACAAGTTCACTTTTAAGAAATAATTCGTGACCCATCAACAATTCTCGCACACAATGTCTTAACCAAACGACACAAACAGACTTGAGACATTTTGTTCTTACATACAATTGATTTTCGCTAGAAATCACGCACTACAACTCGTCCAAGTTTTGCAAGATGAGCTATTTGGTTTGACCGGTTTGACCAGATGATCTATATGGTTTAGGTTGTATGCTTAGAATTATTCGTACATGACATTATCAATTTTTCTTGTGGAGTGATTTGAATCTGAAACAAGTTTTCTTATTTTAAGATATTTGATCATCTATGTAATCCAGATCTTACTTTCTCTTCAAGTGATGCCTTAGCATTTTGAAGTTCTCGAATATTAAACTTGATTCAGGGGTTTTAGCAATTGTGACCTCAGGGTTTGCATATCCATGAATGTTTACGAGAGTTCTTAGATCTAATTGACTAAAGTTAGCCTATAATAAATTACTCAAACAATCATAATTCAAAATTTTGATAGACATATAACTTTCAATATTCAAAACTATAGATTGAGTCACAAATATGATCTCTAATCCCCTTAGAACTAAGTCTATTTATTTATTTATCTTTTTTAATTTAATTATTATTGTGTGATACCCGAGTACAAGGTGTAGTTTCCTTTTCGATGGATCATCTAGTATCTTGAATAAAATCTCTTTGCTTGTGAGGGCAGGAGTGAAAACATCTGAGAGAGCGTGACGAAAGAATTGAGAAAACTTATTTATGCTGAAAGAAGACAATATCATACTGTAGAGTATATTAACGTATTTGTTAAATTTAAAAAAAAATAATAATAAATGTTTCTATAATAAGAATTCAAAGGTATTAATAAAATTTTTAAAAGCTTAAAAATGTTTTTTAAATATTTTTTTTTAGAGTTAAAAAGTATTCTTTAGATAAAAGGGAAAAGGGAAAAGTTTTGGGAATATTTTTATTAATTTAGTCGAAATTTTAATTAGTGTATATATATATATATATTCATACTAACTCCATTCACTATTTACCAAAAATATTATTTTGACCCATAAAGAAAATAAAAAATAAAAAATTATATTATATCTTGTGGGATAATAGTAGAAAGCTTTTTGAAGCTCTATTTTAAGCCCTCCGCACCCTTCTTCTCCATCCCATCCCAAAACAACCCATTTCTCTGCAATGGAAGATCCTCTGCACAGAGTCCAATCTTCTTCTTCTTCATCATCTTCTTCTTCTTCTTCTTCAGATATCAAAAATGGCGTCAAAGAAAAGATCTCAAAAAAGGTTAAACTCGGAAACGACGGCAAGCATCCTACCTACCGCGGCGTCCGAATGCGACAATGGGGAAAATGGGTATCGGAAATCAGAGAACCAAAAAAGAAATCCAGAATTTGGTTAGGCACATTCTCCACGCCGGAAATGGCCGCTAGAGCTCACGACGTCGCTGCCAGAACCATCAAAGGCCATTCCGCTTACCTCAACTTCCCTGAATTGGCTCACTGCCTCCCCCGTCCTGCTACCTCCTCGCCTAACGACATTCGAGCCGCTGCTGCTAAAGCCGCCTCGTTTACCATTGATGACCACCACCACATCGCCGCCGCTCAATCCGACCTCAATCACAATCGCTCCACTTCCTCCTCCTCCTCCTCCTCCTCCTCCTCCTCCTCCTCCGTCGCTGCGAAATCGCCCGGTGAAATCGACGATCCGTTCTTCGATCTTCCCGATCTGTTCCTTGATCCTAATCACCAAATCGGTACATTCTGTTACTCGCAATTTCTTCCGATTGAGAGTTTCGACTCTGTTCTCGCTCCGCCACCGTCGCCGCCGCCGTCTGAATATTTCGCCTACAGAGGTAGCCTACTCTAGTTCGCCGCCGCTGTCGCCTCGATTGCAGAAGGCTGCAGATTTTGATTTTGATTTTTTTAAACCCTAATACCAAATCAGGAAATTTTTCTCTCTCTCTCTTTTTTTTTTTTTTTAATTTCTAATTTCATCCTCGGGTTTATTATTATTATTTTTCTATGATTGTAATTTAAAAATGATTAAAAACACTTTTTAAATTACAATCATTTAAAATTTTTAATAATAAACCTGAGTATGAGATTAATAAATAATTTTTAAAAAATTGTCATTTTCTCTTGTACATGTTTGTTTTTTTTTTTTTTTTTTTTTTTTTTTTTTTTTTTTTTTTTTTTTTTTTTTTTTTTTTTTTTTTTTTTTTTTTTTTTTTTTTTTTTTTTTTTTTTTNTTTTTTTTTTTTTTTTTTTTTTTTTTTTTTTTTTTTTTTTATTCTCTTTCAGTGGCATTATGTGTAATTAAGTGTCTTACAGTTTCCACATTTGTAAATTTCCATGTATTCTACTCACAATTTTTTCTACATTTTGTCAATTATAGTATTTGTAATATATATATATTTTTTTATTAATTGAATTTGCTCGTCAAATATTTTAAAATAAATATGTTTTTTATTTTAAATTGTGAAGAAATTTTGAATTTACCTTTAAAAAATGCATTTTTTTTTTTTTTTATCTAAAGCAAGGTCTCAATTTTTTTAATTAATATTTGAGGGAAAAAAGTGGAATATTCTTTTTTCTTAAAATATATATATATATTTTTTTTTGCTTTTAAGCCATTTCAAAGCTTATGTTTGCTATTAATGAAGCATGAAGGTGTGGAATATCTTTGCTTTTCCATCTAATTTCAAACCACTAAGAGAGGTTCAATTTAACGTCGCAAAAACCATATGGGTAAATTACTTTGTAACGAAGTATTTCATAACCTGGATCATATGAGGCGAAGCTTAAATTTTTTCGACAGGAAACAAAATATTTCTTATAAAAGTGTGGAAACTTCTTCCTAATAGATATGTTTTAAAATCATGAGTCTGATAACGATATGTAACTGTTAGCGATGGATTTTGACTGTTACAAATGATATTAAAGTCAGACACTAGATGTATGATAGCGAGGATGATGGGCCCTCAAGAGAGGGAATTGTAAGATCCCACATGGATTGAAGAGAGAAGCAAAACATTTCTAATTATGAAGCTGAATATCGATTAACTATAGGTGTTTACGTCCTCTAAATCTACGATAATTTTATTTTGATATTCAAAATTTATAAATTTGGTAAGAAATTGATTAAGAGAGAGAAAATGTGGGAGAGAGAGGACTCAATATCTCTTTCACTATCCACCATAAATGTGTTTGGTTATATAACTCATTGAGCTGGCAAATTTGGACTTGTATTACAAGGACAAAGTTAGTAACCCATCATCTCTCTTCAAAATAATGCTCCCTTTATCCTTAATTAAAACCCTAATTTAGAGCGGTACAAAAATGAATCGATACTACATCTGAATGAGAATTCTGTGGATTGTATCGTGTAATTCTCGAAACCTTAATGATCCCAGAATTTAAAATGTGGCTCGTAAGTCAAAGATTTATTAGACACAAAATTAAAAATTTGTAAGACCCTATATTTTTATTCTTCAACTTGAGTATAGTTCAATTTATTAACGGGGAGAATTAAATAATAAAGAATTTGAACAACTAAACTTTTGAGCATTTATGTGATGTTAAGATATGCATTATTAGACAGCTTGAATGGGTTTGTCAAAGGAGAGGCAATTTGTGGCTAGCTTTAGTTGAGAGGTTGGGTGTTTTCAATGCATAGAATATAAAGGCATAGTGTGCAAGAAATAGGCATGTCATATGTGAAAACATATAAAGCACATGAGAGACTAGGAATCCAATGTACCAACAAATATTATTAATTTAAAAAAAAAAAAAAAGTGGTTAGTTGTATCGCTATGATGGACCATGGATATCTACTCTGATTGCAATTTTGAAGGTTAATGATTCGATCTTCTCGACTTGATGATTTTTGAACTAAAAAGAAGTGGTCGATGTGAGGTTATAGTTTCTAAGAGTGTTCATGTGACTTGATAACCCGACCAATCTGAACTACCCAACTCAACCCAAACCGAAAAAAGCTGAGTGGGGTTGGGTTAGTTTTTTTTTTTTTTTTTTTTCCTCTTTTTCTGTTTTGGTTGGGTTCAATTTTTTGAAAACTGGACAAAGTCGGTTCAGTTAAGAGTATTCATATGACTTGATAACCCGACCAATACAAACTATCCAACTCAACCCAAATCGAAAAAGGTTTAGTGGGTTTGGGTTAGTTTTTTTTTTCTTTTCTTTTCTTTTTTTGTTTTGTTTAGGTTGAATTTTTTGAAAATTGGACAAATTCCGTTCAATTACATACATTTTTTTGGTCGGACAATGTGACGAACCCAAAAATAAGGTTACAACTCAATCCAACTTTTAAAAAGATTAAGAATATTTATCGTTTGTAATGATTTTAATGATGTGTTTTAGCTTGTAAATGTTTGATGTTTGAACTAGTAGAGATTTTAGTTGTTAATGTAACCTGTATTATATACAAGTAGATTTTTTTTTTTAAATAATTAAAAAAATAGAACAACCCGAAAACTCAACCCGACCCTTAGGTTATGAGCTCTATTCAGATTTCTTGGGTCCAACTCAACCAATCCGAAATTTAAATGTGCTTACGTATAGGAAAAGTCGAGACACTATTGAGAGACTAGGGGTAGCGTTTTAAAAATGTGGATTAAAAAAAAAATACTTTCCCTATTAGCTTTTAAATGCTACAACAATTATCGCATACGAAAAATTAGGTCAATATGAACATCGACTACTAGAACCTAACATACGATTTAGGTCAAATTCTTTTTTGTAGCCTCATTGCTTTGAAACGTCTTTGTCACAAGCCATAGACACTCATATATCATCTAAAAAGAAAAGAGTAGCATAAACGAGTATATAAATATTCAGTAAACCGTCCATTTACAGAACTATAGTATTTAAATATACCAAAATTATGGGTTCTACGGAACTATAGTATATACCAAAATTGTGGGTTCTTGATACTTAGTCATCGTTGGGCCTTGATTATGACTTAATAGGTCTAGATGTACGTCGTTCTTGAACCCAAATGAATTTAACCCTAAAAAATTAGTCTAAAATTAAACCTAAAATATTTAACAATCAAGTGTTGACTCATAGTCATTTAGATCATAACAAAGAGAAATAAAGTCGGTATTAGACAATAAATGACCTTGTGCTAATTACACATATGTGATCGGGTAATTAGCCACTGAAGCTATTAGAAATGGATAATGTCGTAGATTGTTGGAACCCCACATTGACTAACTAACGAGAAAATGATTGATTCTGAGTAAGATTAGTATCTAATCATAAGCGTATAAGTGAGCTACTAACTTAGTATATTTTTTTACTCATATGTGTTACTCTTCTTACTCGGACCGTACTTGAGCTTGTATGACAAGTAACACATACGTATCGAAGCTGAAGAGCTATAAGGCTTAGAACTTTTAGATAGTATATTCAAAATACGTGAAAGATCACACCATAACATCTATTATATACGTACTGATATAATTTTAATATCAATCTTCTTGATAGATATTAAAAAAGTCGGGTTGTTACAATATATCTTAACTATTTGACTTACGCTCGACTTTTATTCTTTACGAGTCAAAGGTTTATTATGAGTCATCATACCAGATAAATTATTTTAGGGTAAAAAGTGGGTTTTAAGGAAACAGTAAAAAGATAAGACATTGAATGCAAAGAGATTAAAGGAAAGTAAATAAAGTTGAGAAATCCAAGTGTCAAAGACATAATTATATGTAGAATAGAATAATTTCTTTTCACACCCACGAGAGCCCCTTGGAACAAAGCATGAATATCTAACTACACCCACGTTTTCACTTCAATAAAAGTCTACAATAGACTTTGTTACGTATTATCGTCAGTTTCATGGTTTTAAAACGTGTTTATTAGGGAGGCCTCCCTTGGGAGTCCAACGTCCTCGCTGGCACATCGCCCAATATCTGGCTCTGATATAATTTGTAACAGCTCAGGTCTAAACCGCGAGGCTAACGACGATACGTAACAGGTTAAATCGAACAATGTCGAGCTTTGATAGAGAAACTTGAATGGAGAAGAGGAGAGAAAAGGGTAGAGAGAGCTGCGCGATTCGACACCGTGCATGCGTCGATATCCGTTGAAGATCGAGAAATTGGTATAATTAATTGTGGAATTTTTTTTTAATTGATATAAATAAAGAGAAAGGAAGTATGGTGGCATTTTTTAGGGCTTTAATGTGTTGATTAGTGGAGTGATATCAATTATGGTTAGCCATAGAATTGACAAAGCACCAAACTAAAATGTTTTTATATGTTTGGTTTTTTATCCTTAAACAATAATAGCAAAATCCCATTGCATGGGGAACAACATACACAAACTTTATCCACCCAGATTAAGCTTCTTTTTTATGGTGCTCTTTTACCCGCGTTTGAATATTTAACCGTTTATTATAAACAAATATCTAAATATTTTCCTTAAATTAATGCGTATAATATTTGCTCTTTTATTAAAGACAAATATATTATATTCATTTATTATTCTCTCTTTTTATTTAATAGAGAAATAACATTCACGTGAACCAGGCGGGCATGCCATAAATCATATGAATCACGTAAAGATTTGTTTTTAAAGACTGAAATAAAAGTAGAGCTGCCGTGTTCCCGCACATACAGCCCTCATCTCTTTTACGGGTTGTCACCACTCTTTTTGTTTGACAATTCTAGATAGTAAGAAATTATTAATAAATATAACGAGAGAAAAATCAGACGCTAATTTAGTGAAAACTTGATCAAAAAACCTGATGCCCTTTCTGATTCTGATTTAATTTAATTAGTAAATATTCGACGATTCTAATTTTAAGAGGTGTTCAAAAATTAGTAAATATTCGACGATTCTAATTTTAAGAGGTGTTCAAAAAATTCGATGACGTAAAAACTTGATCAAGCCCAACTCAATTGAGTTGATTGATAGGTTCTCCTAAAACTAGATTGGATTAAACTGAACTAATAGAAATACATTATTATTTTTTAAAAAATATATATTTTTACTTATGATATAATTATATATATACATATTTATTCAATTTTTATTTAGTTTCATAATTATTTTTTGATTATTTATTCTCGAACCATTCCTAAAAATAATTTTTAATCATGGGTAAGGTAATTTTTTTAAAATATATATTGACGTTGAATTATAAATCTTAATTAAAAAAATTTAAAATAAATAAATAAAAGTTTTACCACCTAACATTTCACTTTTATTAAAAAAAAAATTTTAAATAAACCACTCGAACAACGGGAATCAACCCAATACAACCCAAAAATTTATAGTTGGATTGTGTTCATTCTTTAATAACGATTGTTCGGGTTGAAAAATTTTATACCTGAATAATTAAGATCGGGATTAAACAAACCCAACCCGACCCGAGACCAATAATGACTTGTCCACTAATAAAGACAATATTTTTGGAAATTGACTAATCCCACTTCTCTTCAAAGAGCTTCACCAAAATAATCATTATTATTATTATTATTATTATTATCTTTATTATAATTATTCTTATGTAGATCTATCTAGAGTGTATGATTTACTAATTTCATATGAATTTCAAATTTTAGGTTTAGACATTATTTTATTTTACTTCGTTTAAATTTCGTTGGCTTTATTTTAGTCTCTAAATTGAATATAATATCAGCTAATCAATAACACGTGATTCTAAATAAATTAGTCACTACAAATAGTATATGTAACACCCGAGTAAAGAAATAGAACATGAATGAACTGTGACCACATCCAAAGTAGAGCGGTCCTGAAGATTGAATAGCTAAGAAAAGCTTAAAAGAATTCGAAGTTACTACTTATACCAACAAATTGTATATTCCTTTTCGGTGGCCCAAGCATAGGAACTTCAAATTTAAGTGTGTTTTGTTTGGAACAATTCTATATTAAGTGGCCTCTTGACAATTTTGGAAGAAGAAAAAACAAGTTTGAAGAAGTGAAGAAGGGGATGTCACTAACAAATATTGTCCTCTTTGAGTTTTTTTTCGGCCTTCCACTCAAAGTTTTAGAACATGTTTGTTTGGAAGAGGTTTCCACACGCTTATAAAAAATGTTTCATTCTCCTATGGGATCTCACACTGTCGCACGAGATGCAAGTGAATATTGAGATCCCCAAGTGTCGAATTCGGAATCCGAATTCAACTTTCGAATCTTGGCATGGATCGTTATAATATACCTCTTTATCAATAGATCTCTTTCCATATTATGGTACCTCTAACAAACAAACGTCGAGCCGATGTAACGACAGTAGAACAATAGTATATTGTTTTAGATAAGTTGTGATTATGAGACGGTTTGCATAATCTTCTCTCAATCAAAAGTCTCGTTCTTACCCAATCGGTGTATGTGAAAACTATTCTAACCTAACCCTCCTTTATGATATTACAAGACAACACTTTATATGTAACGGTCCAAGTCCACCACTAGCAGATATTGTCCTTTTTGAGTTTTCCCTTTCAGGCTTCCCCCAAGGCTTTAAAACGTGTCTGCTAGGGAAAGTTTATAAATGGTGTTTCGTTTTCGTTCTCCTCCCCCAACCAAGGTGAGATATCATATTATACTTCTCCGAATTAATTAATCATTATTGAAGCCATAATATACGAAAAAGAAAGTTTATAAAATTGTTCCTTCATTCAATTGGATAGAACAAAAGTAAGAATAGTAATCAATAAAGGATCTCTTTTCATATTCAAAGAGTGAAATCTTTTATCTTTGTTAAAGTTAATATGTAGGAGCAATTAAAAAAGGGCAATAGGTATCTTTTTGTTTGGTGAAGGGAGATAAGGGTTAGTTGAAATAAGAGATTGAGTTACCACAAGCAGAAGAACATGTACGAAGAAGGGGTTGCCCTTTATTTATGTTAGGATCGCTCAACAAAATACAGATTCGATTCAGATGAACACAAAGAATAAGAGAGAGAAAATTAAAGGAAGAATATTGACTAAAGAATACAGAAAAATTGCACAACGAGAGAGAATATAGAAAATGGAAGAAAGATACATTTTGAAAGCACGGACTAATACTGGATATATACGTTTCCATTTACTATAATATAGGTTTAACAGATAATCTTTACGAAATATCTATCATATATATCTTTACCAGATCTTTACAAAATATTTACCATATATATTTCTTCACGAAGGAAAAAGTTGAAATTTTTAAAGTTTTTCAATGCTAAAAAAATGTGTATATATTAGGATATAACGTTAAATCTTGTCTCAAGCTGTCAATTTACGTTGCCTCACCTCTCATATAGAAATCTTTTTGAGAAAAATATGAAAAACATTTGAGAGTGCCCAAGAAACCCTTGGTTTAGGGGATGAATGAGTAGTTCGCTCCAGGACTCCACCCCCTCGAGAGCAGGATGCCGGCCGAGATGGAGCTGGAAGCCAACCTAGACTTTCTTGGGGCTTGTCCCAATATCTAAATCAAATTGTTGGCAGGCTGGAAAAGGAACCAGCCCAGCCTCGGAAATCAAGCTTTGCGTGGTATGCCCTGCCTATTCACTCGGACAATGATCTGAACACGAAAGTGTGCAGTTCCGCCCCCTTCTCCCATGCTGAGTCAGCTTAATGAAATATGAAAGCGTATTTTAAAGTATTTGGAAAGTTATTTCAAACGAATAATTATGTGTCGCTTCTTTTTATGTTTCTTTCTATTTTAATTATGTAAATATAAAATTGTTTGAAATCAGGGAGAAAAAGGACAAAACTTGGAAGTTAAACCCGAGAAAAAAATTTCTTTCGGTTTCACTAGTTCTCGCATTCGACACCAATTGATTCATACATCGGTTTCGTCTCTAGTGTATCGCTTTCAGTTTTGTTTATGCAGTGTGTCACGATCGGACATTTTCAACTGTGCGACGTCATGATCTTGACATGCTCATAACAAGTCTGGAGGGGAACTCAAGCTCCATTCATATTTTTCGCCTATCTTCGTGGTTTCATCGGACCTTAGGCGAGGATCTCCTTCGCCAACCTAACACAAATTGTGTGGAATCTAAGCTTGTTCGGCCACACATGTCGTCTGTGCATGCATGTTCAATCGTCTATGGCTCTAACCAACTTACCTCTACACTAGGTCAAGTCATCTGGCTTGACCTTGTCTCTACTCTGCGCCAAGGTCTCTTGTGTGTAACGTCGCATCTCAATCATTATCTTAGTTCCCAACAACACAACTCATATATTGTGATGTCATCCCATGTCTCGGGACAGCTCGATCGTCTTGATTTGCTTAGACATGTCTATCGGAACCGACCCATGTGTTGCTCATCTCATCGATCTGAGTTCTCATCGAGGTATGAACTCTCACGTATCCATGTCATGTCATTTTTGTGTATGATACAATTATATATACAAATATTTATTTTATTTTATTTTGTAACTATTTTTATTTTTTATTCTCCCACGATATTTAAAATAATTTTTAATTATTTGGAAAATAATATTTTAAAATATATACTCAAAATCAGTTGTAAAATTTGGTTTAAATATTTAAAAACAAATAGATAGATATTTTAGTGACCACATGAACCAATCAAACGAACGTTGTTGAATTGGGTTAGGTTGGGTTCATTATTTGATAAGGGTTGTTTAGGTGAAAAAATTTATAACTCAAATGATTGAGTTTGGTCTAAAAATGTCTCAACTTGATCCGACCCAACCGAACCCACGAACACATATAGAGGTCGGGTTATTACAATTGTATAAATATATATATATACGGAATGGAAAACGAGAAATACGGACATTATAAAGTCTTGAAAATAAGAAAACGTGACAAGACAAAGATGATGTTGACTAAAAGTCGATGTTGATGAAAATGGGACAAACCAAAGTCATCTTCAGCTCAGCTGTGTCTCGTTTTCACTCCCACTCGTTCTTTTAATCCTTCTCGATCCTATTTCAAAACTTTACATTTAGAGACCTATAAAAGACCCAAACAAAAATTATTTCATACCAAAACTATTATTGGGTTTAAATATTTTTTTATGAAAACATCCATTTTTGTTTTAAATTTTGACAAAGACTAAGGACCCATCTCATTTATTTTTATTTTATTTTAAATAAATAATTTAATTTTAATTTTAATTTTAACTTTAATGGTATGGCCATTGGGACCAAAGAGTTGAAATCTTGGAAGACAAGGATGAGATGGAACAGTGACCGACCTATGTTCTAGCTTTTCACCTCAAAAATGGTACCATTTTTTTCTTATGCTATTCTTTGCTGTCATTTTAGTTATGATGGTAGGATTAGCTGGATTGCATTTAACACGAGCATTGCACGTTGGAGTTCTTGAACTCGTTAGTTTACGTTTTTTGAGTAGGGGTGTAATGAGTTGGGTTGGAAAAATCTTTTAGACCAACCTGGAAATTTCGTGATGGTTAGGTTGGTGACTTAAACAACCCGAATAGAGTTCTGTGAGTTCTCACGTTGGTTGGAGTGAGGAACAAAACATTTCTTATAATAGTGTGGAACCTCTCCCTAATAGACGCATTTTAAAACTATAAGACTGATAGCGATACGTGATGGACTAAAAAGGAAAATATCTACTAATGGTGGGCTTGAGGTATTACAAATGGTATTAGAGCCATATATTGGGCGGTGTGCTAGCGAGAACGTAGGCCCCCAAGGGAGGTGGATTGTGAGATCTCGCATCGGTTTAGAGGAGAATGAAGCATTTCTTATAAAGGTGTAGAAATCTCTCTCTTGTAGACGCGTTTTAAAACCATGAGGTTGATGGTGATACTTAACAGACAAAAGCGGATAATATCTGTTAATGGTGACGTTGCTGCGTTATTACAAGTTCACAAGAAAAAAATTCTATTTATACGGTTATATTAATAACTAAAATCTCATAAAATTCAAATATCAAACATTTACAAATCACAATGCTACTAACCTCGGTCACAGACATTAAGTATTCTTAACCTTTTTAAAAATATTGTAGGGATTGGTTGAGTTATAACCTTGTTTTTGGGTCGGACAAAAAAGATATCAACTTACAAAACCGAACAGAATTTTCAATTTTACAAAAATTCAACCTAACACCCAAATCGAATAAAATCCAACACAACCTAACTTTTATGGTTTTGATTAGGTAGTCTTAGTTAGTCGGATTATTCGATCATATGAACATCAACTTTCGAACATAGTTCAAGTTATTTGTTTATAACAAAAAAATTATATTATTTCATGATTCGACCAAATTTAAGAGATTAAATGTTTGTGTTTTTTTTATAGGTGTTTGTTTGAATACGGTTACCTTGATCATAATTTGATATCTTTAAGAAAAAAAGAAGAGAAAAACGTCTTGACCTATTCGGGAAAATGATGGTATGATGGTATGATGGTAGGATTAGTTGTATTGCACTCAACTCGTGCATTGAATGTAGTTGTCTTTTATTTATGTCCGAGTGTTATTTCTATATTTTAACTTTTTAAATCTTATTATATTAATTACGTGACACTCGAGTAATGAGCGGTATATGAATGAACTGAGACCACATCTGAATAAGAACGATCATGAGTAAATCCCTTGTATCGGTAATAAAAGTTACCATACTTGTCCTAGTTCACCGTAAAAACACATTCATGACAAACCCTAATTACTTTTTACTTTTTCTCCACGTTCTTGTCTCTTTGCAAAATAACATGAAAAGTGATCGATTTGTGCCATGATCGATATTATAGCTAACCTTCCATGATTATTAAATAATTGTGTGTGGATTATCAAGAGAGAGCGATATATTTACATCCATATGAAAGATTAAGATTGATGTACGATATATAACTACGATTTAGGAAAGTAAGTATATATGTGATACCCAAGTAAAATATGGTACAAGAATGAACGAGACCACATCTAAATGAGAGTGGTCATGAGGATATAATAGAGCATGTTTGATTTAGAATAATTTTATGTTGGGTGACTTTCTGAAAATTTATCAAGAAAGTATATCAGCGAAAATAAAGCACGTTAAAAGAAACTGTGTTGGTTTGTTGGAACAATATTCACTCTTATAAGAAGTTCAAACAAGCAGGTAATGTGTTCATGTGTATAGCCCAAGCCTACCGCTTTTAAAACGCTTATAAGTAATGTTACATATCGGCTCGTTACATATCGTTCTCAACCTCACAATTTTAAAACGTGTCTACTAGGGAGAGGTTTGGACACCCTTATAAGTAATGTTATGTTCCCCTCTCCAACCGATGTGGGATGTCACATCATGTCATGATAGAATGTTGAGACTTTTTCGGTATTCGAATCCAGATTTTGTATTCTAGTCTGAATCCTGAGTATGTGACATTACGAATGGTATCAAGGTGAAATCTCTCCTAGTAAGATGTGGTTTAAGGATGAACCAAGGTGAAAGATAGTGGACATGTAACGTCTGAATAAACGAGGAGTACATAAATGAACATTTACCAATAAGGTGCATCTTTCTGTCCTGTGACTCAATAATAAAAACTTTAAAGTTTAGTATATTTGGCTTAGAGTAATTTTAGGTTGAAAAACCTCTTTGAAATTTTCTTTAGAAGCATGTGAATGAGAACAAAGCATACTAAAAGAACTCGGGTTAGTTTTTATAAGTAGATAAAGTGATCATATTACAAGAAATACAAAGAATGTTACGGACATCAAGTGCCTAATCCATACCCTAAATCTTTTTCTAAGTCTAAGAAGTGGAGTATTATAATACAAATCTCGGAGCTGAAATCTTTTTTCTATTAATATTTTGACATCGAAAACGAATATTTAAAGGAATTGGTTACTTAAAGTAGTCAAAATTCAACACAAACAACTAAAATGATGCCCGAAAGGTTACTTTATTTTGTTAATGAAAAGACTTCTAGAGGAGAGAAAAGGTTAAGAGCTATGTTCTTAATCTATGTCATAAGATTTGAATGATTCAATAGATTACATTTCAATGATAAAGTAAGAAGGAATAGAAATTAACATATAAACCGTGCCTAGAGGACATAAAGGTGACCTATATATATAGCCAATAACCTTATGATTTGAAAAGTGTGATAAAATTTTGACGGGGGCATTTCAAAACATTAGACTATTCTTTATACCTCACTTGTGACAGAACAAATCTGAATGAGTCTCTCTGACAAATCAATGGCATTCCCACAAATAAGAATGCTCACCATGCCGTCCTCCAAAGAGTTCACAATATTAATGAAATATTAGGATCAAATCTTAATCATAGTCTAGTTCACTAAACATGAAAAATTTTATATTCATATAATATTAGAATGGAGCTAATGCATAAAAACTTAGGTTAGAACAGACAAAGATATTAAAAAAAAAATAGAGAGCAAAAGAGAATTATAACTTAAGACGATAGTTAGACTTCATGTTATATCAGCATTGATAATGGCAAAAAAACTAGTGATGTTTTACCTTGATGGTTTGACAATGTTTACAGAAGACACTTCACACTCAATAAGATTTCGATATAATATATCGTCTCCATATTGATAGTTTGATAGACGTTTAAATCACGCCTAAAAGACAGGTTCAAGCACATAAGTTTTTCTCCGTGCAATGAAAGAGTTTAGACATTCTAGTAAAGAAGGGAAAAGCTAGTCCTAAACAAGTTTGAATTTTAAAATATTTGGAGTTCATTGATGTTAGATGCTTATAGATGGGCTTTACTGCCCTTAATGTATCGTCTGCATAACAAGTGCCATGTGAAATTGTTGAAGAAATGAATCATCGACCCTACAAAAACACTAGAAATCTCTATCTAAGTTGCACATAGCCCAAAGGGAGCTGTGTTCATCTTCGATTTCAACAACTTTTGACATGCAGTATAGTAACGACTTTAGCCTCTAAATTTTTTTTTTTTTAAAAGTTGGGCTTCTACACTCTTTGTGCGAACATTCAAAAGAGTAGACAAGATAATATATAATATATTCTTCACATCCGACTGCAACACCATCAAGCTCCAAATTAGTCTAAACGGAGTTAAAAAGATAAATCCACTTATTTTTTTTAACTTGCAAGTTGATTTGAAACAAATCAAGGTAGAGTTATAAGGTATATATAAATTGAAATTGAATTCAACGTATAAAATATGCCAAAAAGAGTATGTTAATTGAAAAATCAAATGAGCAGAAGAAGAAATGTACTTGACACACTTCAAATGGATGCATCCTTTTCCTCTTAAAAAACAACAGTCCTGTTTTCCTCGTATGGCAAAACGCGCAGCTCACAGTATGATTTAATTGCATTCGTTAGACATTGCTTTTCTAAGGTCTCTGACTTCTGCACAAAACTCTGCAAATTATCTCTGTGGGAAACTCTCTCAACCTGATAATTTTGAACAAAAACTTAGTGGTTATATTAATGAAAAGAAAATGGCAACCAACATGTTCGCAAGGACAATCCATGGACTGCGTATTTAATAGTTTTTTAGAAAAACAAGGGTTAAGAATGACTTGATTAAACATCCAAGAATTTATAAAAAGAAAAAAAGAAGGGTAGAGGAGGAGAGGAGAGGCATGGTTCTAAAATAAAGAACAAGAATTAAACACCCAAGAATTTATAAAAAGAAAAAAGGAGTAGAGGAGCAGGCTATGTTCAGAGATAAAGAACAAGGAAATAGACAACATGCAGATTAGTTGCATCAAACAATCTAAAAGATACCATCTGTTCAATGATTGGTCCAGCATCGAGTTCTTCTGTCACAAAATGGCTTGTAGCACCAATTAACTTCACGCCAGCATTAAACGCCTGTCAATGAAATCTAACAGATAAAAGATGCATTGACAGTTACAGAAAAAAGAAACAAAATGGGAGTTGGGGAGGGGGAGTTGATGGCTTGTGTAACTTGCCTGTTTTGAAGGATTACTACCCTTGAATGAAGGCAGAAGACCATGGTGGATGTTAATTACATCATTTCTGTAGCTCCTCAAGAAATTACCAGACAATACCTGCAGAAGAAATTTGATAATTGCCAGGATTAGATCTTGAATTGCTCAATGAATCAATTAACACTAAGAAATTGAATTAAGATTTACTTTTCAACAAGACAGAACTTCATAATTAACTAATTTTTTTTCTAAAGAATTCAGCTGGTACGACTACGAATGCATAGGTATTATGATCCAATTTACCTGCATATACCTGGCGAGTACTAAAAAATCAGTATTCTTCACCAATTCCAATATCTCTCCTTCTCTTTTATTATCATTGTATGTGTGCAAATAATGATAAGCAATACCATGCCTTTCAAGAAATCGCATCACGTGGGTGTTGGGGGCTCTATCGTGATTACTGAAACAAGTGGATTGAGAAGAAAGGTCACGATACTTCGAAACAAATTAAAGAAGCAAGTTTCGGTTGACCTTATAACACAAGTTATTTCCACTGGAAGTTTCCCTCCTTGCCATTGATGAAGTAAGTCAACCAGACAATGATCCTGCAATGGGAAAAGTAAGTTAATCTCAAATATCCATGCAAACAAAAATGATTGACATGAAATTGACAGGTATATGTATACCTGTTTTGAAGCAAGAATTGCAATCTTATATTTGGGGTCTTGATCTGGTACTCGGACAACAGATTTCCAAGCGTTAAATGTTTTGGAAATCTTAAGGAAGTCTTCATCCATTTGCATCCTAGGCCATTTACAAGGATCAAAAAGAAACTGGCTGCACATAAAACGAAAGTCAGACACAGGTGGTGGTTCAAGCTAGAATTTCAAGTAGAGTTTTCGCTTTCAGCATAGTGCACTAGAGAAATCCAAATTGCTTCCTTGAAGATATAAAGTTCAATAGGGCATTCATCACAGCCAAGTTAATGGCCATAAAACTAAAAACTGTATTAGTTTATTCCAGAAAAAAACAGGTGCACAGCGTAGCATACATAATCTCACTAGGGAGCAGTATGTGTACAATCGGAATACTCTTTTATTTCAAGTTACAAATGCGAGTCATGAATTACATTCTTGAACACAAGACTAGAAATGTTCTCTCATCAACCACTCTTAAGACTTCCATGGATACCAAAGAAGAGCAGTTATAATGTTCTAAACTTCGCGAGAAATGTTTGGTAGCTTTTTAGGCATGCTTTTCATATATGCAAGAACTTCCACTGTTCCCAGAAAACAACAATAACAACGCTTTTTAAGAGTATCAAGTATGTAAGAACTTCCACTGTTCCCAGAAAGGAAAAAACAAAGTAAAATCATGATGTTCCTCTCAAATTGTAGTTACTAATGCAAGTCTTCAATAACATCCCAGAAAGCAGCAATTATGTCAGTATAATATTGCAGTTACTGATGCACGTCCTCAGTAACAGCCAGGAACACAAGATCAAATTTCACTCTTGAAAATTATGAGTAATCCTGATATACAATAAAAGGAGGACACGGCTTCTAGAGATACAAGAAAAAATGCAGTAGAAAATGAAATATGAGCATGGACGTCTTTCTTGACTCACCACATGGTCATGGAACATGTTGCTTGACGAGTTAAGCAATCGTAAAGTTCATATATTAAACCTGTCATAATCATTATCCTTTCATTTGTATCCACGTTTCCTAGGAAGACACGAAACAAAATAAAAGAACATCTTTTACTTTGAATGCGACAATTGTTGAGTAGATCAATTTAGCCTTATATGTAATTGCGTAAATTAGATTACAAAATTAAGGGGCTAAGTATACTGTGGCCGAGCAATGAGTCTTCTCCCAGCCTCTTCGCAACACTAGTCTATGGTTTTTTTTTTCCCCCACTAGCCATGGCATGGCCGAACCTTTGGCTCAGATACCCCTTGTCATGACGCTAAGTCCTTCAAGCCCCCAAACCGGGGCACCCTGCTAACCTAACGGTTCGCTGTAGCAGAGTAAGCTTCAAAAGCCCTTTCGAGATTCTTAGTCAAGCCTCAATGCCCTACAATCTTTCTAAAGAGCTAACGCCTTGACTTGAGATTTGACTTTGTAGATGTCAAGATAATAACAGACCTCTTTCTTTAATCTATAGCAAAAATACAAACCCCCTTGATAGGTTCTGGATGGATCATATTCTTTTTTGTTTAATTCAACAAAGACCCATAATAAGATAGAGACATCATTTAACAGGATCTTTAACAACAAAGATAACCCTTGGAACAATTTCTAGATGGCGTCTCTTTTGAATCTACTGACTACTTTTTAATGTAAACTTGTCTCTCCTTTTAACAATTACATTATCAAAACTCTGTGTCAATTGAGTGATTTATTTATTAGCTGGAGCTTGGCTTCCTTCCTTATGTTTATATTCATATGATCTATAAAACTCTTTTAAAGCACAGAATAAGAAAAGGGCAGTTACATAGTACAATAATATGAAATGATTTATTCAGAGACCACCATAAGCAAAAGAAGCCATAGATTACCTTCTGGAATAGAAGACGTTCTTGTTTTCAGGGACAAAAATATCGGCGCCGAGTATGTTTCCCCCTCTGGAAGCTATACATTCCGATAGCTTAGCAACGATTCCCATGGCATCCTATCACAAAACCAGTATAAATCGCACAAGCAATCTATCCTTCGTCTTTATATCCGATAATAGAGACATTTATATTAGAATAGAACACAGAGTCGAAGCAGTCTAACTTAGTCAGCAATCGAAGGAGAACTTACAGGACAATGGAAGACATGGATTCCATGAGTGAAAGAGGAAGAGGTCGGTAAATCCAAGGACTCGCCCGGAGAATTCAAAGAATACAAGGACCTATTCGCAAACGCAAAAACTCGAGGGAAAGCCGACGAAACTCTCCGAATGAGGACCATCTCTCTTCCTCCCTCCCAAGTTCAGAACCTTCCGAGCTCCTCAAGGCTCAGAACTCACAGCGCACAAACGAATCCACTGCAATAACAACAAATGAAATCCAATCAAATCCACTACCGAAAAAAGGAAAAAAAAATGAACAACACCAGAAAAATCAAATCCTCTAATGTTACCTCCTCCATTCCCTGACGGATTAACCAAGCTCCTTTGATGCCAATTGTTGCTCTGCTCGGAACAGAACCTGGCCTTAGCCTCAATCAAATCAACGCCAATGCCGCAAACGGAAGAGAAAGAGAGAGGATTCCAATTGCACTAATGGAGAAAGGGGAGAAGGAGAAGGAGAAGGAGAGAAGAAGACAGGTTCCGGAACCGGATCAGAGCTCCGGCGAATCGACGGTGAGAAAAAAATCAAAAAGGGAATGAAAATCTGGAGGTGAAGATAAACACAACAGATAGATAGAAGGGAAAATTAACGTGAGGATATATTTTCCCTTCGAGTCCATTCTTTTCTTCAAAGATATTGAAAATTTTTAAATTCAAATTAATTCCTTTTTTTTTTTAAATTCAAATTAATGTGGGAGATTAAATCTAAGATATTAAATATTTATGACAATTAATATCTGAAATTTTCAACTTTTTTTTCGCTTTACTAATTTTATTTTTTTAAATATAGAATTAATTAATTAATTAATTAAACGTGAGATAATAAATTAAATTTAACATTATTTAATATATTAGTTAATTAATCAAGTAAACTAAAATATAAATTAATATTTTTACATTGAAACATTAATTAAGAGTGATGTTAATTTAATTCAATTGTTAAAATAGTTAAATATGTATGATAAGTCTAGTTTTTGAGTTTTGATATTTATGTCTATTTTAAAATTTGTAATTTTAGTACTTTGTCTCTAAATAAAAATTCTGGATTAATTGCTTAAACAAAATATATTATTGCTTCTTTTTTTTTTTTCTTTATCGTTGATATATATTTTAACGAATTAAATTATATACAAATTGTCCCGATAAATATTATCTCGAGAATGAAATAAAATAAAATTATATTAAATTAAAATTCAGACTGAATAAAAAGAAAGTGAGAATGGTGATTTTCATTCGTATATTATTAGATTTGACAAGCAAATACAGAAGAAGAAGTTTGAACACAATGTACAAGCCTCTATGACAGTCTTATCCGCACAAGAAACCCAAAAACAATGGCTTCTCAATCAACACATATGCCTGTACTTTCACTTAACCCAATACACAAATCGATTTGAAGCTTTCGACAGCGTTTCTCGATGTTTTACTGCTAGGAAGATGACGGGAGCCGAGCGATATAGGTTCTCTTTAAACCTGTGGCAAGGCACATCTCCATGGAACTACCCTTCATTTGCAGAGGCTGCTGTGTTCTCGGGGTGCCTTGGTTCTTCGTCATCCCCTCAAACTACTACCTGTGTTTGCTGTAGCTACTACTCCTGCGCTCCCGCTCCCGCTCTCTAGTTGAGCCTCTGGGATGTCTTGACTCCCCCTGATCCCAGTCTGATGGTGGAGGGGATGGCTCGTACCTGGATGGCTTTCTCTTGAAATGCCTATCGTCGTCGCTCGACTCACAATCAACAGAAGCGGCTCTACTCCTACCACGAGCAGTCGCCGTTGTGACTGTCTTTGCCTTGTAGTCATCGTAGTGTCCACTGGATGATACCTTGTGATGTGCTGCTGAAGCACCAGAGTCGCTTGGTGGGGCTTCCTTTGAAGGGTGCAATTTCCGTTTCTTCATTGTCTCTTCCTCCTGGAAGCTAATGCGAGAAAACACGCTCGTCTTCTGCTTGCGGTCTGCGGCTGCACTGGTGGCAGATTTAGCCGAGACTTCAGAGGCTGCTTGGGACTCGGAATGTTGACGATGGCGATGGTGGCCATGGTCATAACGATCATTATTGTTATCCTTTTCAATACCATGATCAAGGTGCTCTGCCTTTCTTTTGCGTGGGGGCGGGCAAGGTGGTCCAGCATTCCTTGCAGTGTCGGGTGAGCTCTCAGGTCGGTGACGAATCTGGTTTGGTTCGCCTGTTGAAGTTTGAGGTGCAAACTTCTGTACATGATAAAGGAGAGGGTTCAGACAACCAATTTGACAGGGGTAAAATTTTGTGCATCTTTTCTCAACGAAGAAGATAAAACGTTTGAAGATAATTACTCGATAATAATACATCGATAAAAAGAGGTTCGTTATCTCATATTCTAAGAAGCAATCACGAACCTATAGTAAAAATCGGAGGTTGATAAGGAATTCGATTTTATCTTACATGTTTTACATGTTTTATCTTACAGGTAGATGAAGAATTTAGTGAAGAAAACTTGTCTTATCCTCTGCCAACTTACTAATGTCTGACCAAATTGATGGCATACAAGAATTCAAAACAAAACTAAAAATGCTGCACAGATATGAACACGACGTACAGATTTTTGTTTCATTGAAGAGACATCACCACCTCTGCTCACTTCCCTTCCGAACTCCCGATCTTTCGGTGGCTCCCGCTCCCTGCTGCAAGATGTTCCACAATAAATTTAGTTGATACATCATAATATCAACAATTTCCAGATTAATTGCATATGTATGGACAATGCTAATACAATTGAAAGGATATTTTCAAAACAGCTTAAAATGGCTTAGCCAATGAAGCCTACAGAGACACATTGAACCCAATAAGAGTCCAAAGATCACTCCCTGTCATTTCTCTTCCTAAAAGACCCACAGAACAACACACTCCAACCTGCCACAAAACCCTTTTTCTCTCACGAAAAGAGAGTATAAAGCTTCAAATTACCTTTCAACTCGTCTCTCATTTTCATGCTTCCTCCTCAAACTAGCTTTCCGAGCCTCAAATTCCTCACGGCTCATCGCGGGAGGTGCAATATTCATACCCATGCCAAAGTTCGCAAGATCCCTAAATATGTACAATATTGAAATCTCTTCAGCAATGATACAAAACAGTGTGAAAGCATTCGTTTGATAAAGTAGCAGAAAAACACAAAATAAATAGGATGGGGACAGACAATATGATGACATGCAATCAGTCACGTGCGCAAAAAGAAACACAAAGTAGATCTCATTAGCAATGAGTACATGCATTGCACATCCAGCTAAGCCCACAACAAATGGAAGCGGTCGATTTAGGAAACAGAAGTACACATATTATAACTGAGAGGTATGATACACAAAAAAGGCCATAGGATTACCAAAAGCTTCTAGACGGGCTAATAAGCAAAGTAGACTAGTTACAGAGGCTCTAGTTCAAAGGAAGTAATACAATTCATTAATATTTCATTTGCAATGCTTTTGAAAGAAATATTTTTAAAGAAAGAAACGCATTTCCTACAAACACTTCAAAGGAGGGGGGAGGGGTCTCTTCAAGACACTTCGACACCATGTCCCTTCCCTGCTCTTATCTTCAAAAGTTCTATCATTACATTTCAACTACAAGTACCACACAGAGACTTTTGCTATTCGATTAAAAAAAACTCATTAAACGTTTTTCTATTGAAACTTGTTAAGCATTGCAGTTCATATTCTTATAAAAAAACAAACTATTGCATTTCATATAAACTATGAAGGCATACCTCTGAGGCGGAGCAACAGGCAACATGTAATTTTGCATAGCAAATGGATCCTGAGGCATGACAGGTCCAAATGGCATGTCCAAGGGACCTAACCCATAACCACCCATGTACGGCATTGGAGCAGCATATGAAGACATGTATCCGTCAAAACCAGGTTGTGCGCCCATCCAATATGGGTTATATGGCGTTGGGCCACCCATGGGCATCATATAGTTCTCCATTGCAAGATCTTGAGAAGTTTTCCATTGTACGTCTGAGAGTCAGTCATCCACAATAATACCCCCGACATTAGAGCAAACTCAACCAAATTCTTGATAAAAAAAAATAAAATAAAAAATGCCAGGAGTGTAGAAATATTAGAGTAAAAACATCATGCAACAGATTTGAATACCATTTGCAGGCATGCGAACATTCTTCTTCTTCTTTTTCTTGACTGTATCAAAAAAGAAAAGATAATAAGTTCCAATCCAAATTATAATAACATAAGAGTAAATCAACATGGTGTATGCCACAGAAATTTCACTTCTCAGATTGCAAAAAATAACTAAGTGGAGAAACTTCTTTAAATTAAGTTGTCCATAGCAAACCAACATATTTCAAACACGCGCACTATTCCTAATAATATTACCTGCCTCACTAGCAGCCATCTTCTGCTGTACTTCTTCATCAACTATTAAAGCGCTTCCTTGTGAAGCTTGTTCCTTCACACTCATCGACTCATGTGTAGCTTCAGATACGTCAACTGCTTTTGTGGCCTTCACCTTCTCTAAGCTCTGGGGTCCAGAAGTAATAGCTTTTTCCTCATTTACCTGCTTGGTCATTGTAGTCTCTTCGTTGACTGACTGTATATTTATTTCTCCCTTAGAAGCAGCAGATATGGTAGGGGAAGGAACCTTTGGCTGTGCAATGCGAGCAGATTCCATATCTAAACATGAATTATCAACCAGAATAAGTCATAATATAGCAAAGAAAAATCTCAGTCCAAGTGAAAGACCAAAACTATAAAACGTATACCTTGCACCTGAAAGGTACTACCAGCATTATCAGCACTACTATTACCAGACTCCAGAATGCGATTGATTGTATCCCTGAGTGTCTTATTTGGCAAGAGATCATCTGCAAGAATGTTGGTCGCTCCACAAGCGCATGCTGACTTAGAGATAATATGGTCCCTAATACCTGTGACAAACGTTTTACACATTCAAAAAGCTAACTTTTAGTATGCGCAGGAGAGGCATGCATAATGTTTTAAGAACTCACAGTAATTAACAGGGTCAAGCTAACTGAACGGTAACTAACACTTGAAATAACTGGAGTTCTTAATTCCAAAAGATGTTATTTAGTAAAAAGAACCACGTGGTAGTAATAGTTACAAAATTGTTAGTCTTACATTTATCACAAAAGCTCATAAAGCAACACTTGCTTGTTAAGACAGCATCTTTCATAACCTCCTTGCACAGAGGACAGTGAAGCTCAGGGGGAAAATCACCAACTGAACGTGTCGAAGGTAGTCCTTCAATTTCCTTCTCAAAAGCAGCCCTGTTTCGTTCAGGTATGATGAATGAATGACTAGAGTAGACCAAATCCACAATTAAACTGAAACACACTGAAAAATATATCTTACTCATTCGGCCTCAAGACAGCTACAGCACCACTTGGCAATGCATATGAGCCATCAGGAGTGGCCATCAGCATAGACTTTGGAATCCCAGTGGGAGGCTTCACTCTTTTTATGTCAAAAGTTGGATCCCCATTTGTGGGGCAATGTTGAATAAAATGTCCTGGACACAGAAAATAATACATTCAGATCCCCACAGAAGGTAAGGAAAATGAAAAGAGAAAATAGCTAAGACAAAAAATGCCTTAACTAAGAAAAACATGAACGCACCAGGAACTTTGCATCTGTGACACACGTATCCCTGTGGAGGTGTTTTCCTTTCAAATCCTGCACAATATCACCAAATGATACAGAGATTAGAGTTGAGTGATGATTTTATTACATTTTGGGTTTAAGCAGATGGCAGCAATATAGCCAATGTTGATCACATGAAACATTAAATAAAATATAAATTGGTGAGGATAAGTCCATACCAAAACCACGTCCTCCCATCCTTCCACCAGCACCTCTTCCGAAACCCCTACCGGGTCCAAAGCCATCAGAACCTTGACTGCAATCCATAAATGCGCGTTGATAATCAGAATTATAAATAAACACATCACAACTGAAAGTTGCAACAATAGTAGAATATAACTCACTGTTGCCAATCTAAGGCTGGGGTATCAATTAAAGCCTTAATTTTGCTGTCCTCTTCAGCTCTATTTGTAGGAGGTGCATCTGGAATAGGATTACTTGGCTGAACTGGAAGCACTTCAGGAATTGCATACAGATCGTTACCAAACTCATCCCACTCAGAATCTTCAGTCTGTCAGATCAAAAGATGTGTCAATTAAAAGATTGTCGAAGCAATAACATCATACAAACTGAATCAAATACAAATTCATAATATGAAGACTAAGGCTCACAAATCTCAGGGCAGCTGACGAATCTGAAACTGGAACGGTTGAATTGTATTGTTCGGTCTCTTCAATTTCACCTTCCACTTTTGGCCTGCAAAACCAAACACCCTCACTAAGTCAAATCATCAAAAGTTATCTCCATAAGAAACTGACTTCAGATTTGCATTTACATGTCCAGCAGTTTATTTTGTTTTTCGGCTTATGCTCATGTGACCTAGGGGCACCAACTCAGTGCTGCTAACACATGTGGCATAATGAACATTCTTTGCTTCATTTTACAAGGAAGAAAGGATGTTCATTTAAGGAAGATGATATGATATAAATTAGATAAAAAAAATCAAACACCATGTATATCAACTTATACAAAAACCATTTGATTAAAGGTTTAAGATCATACTCTTGTTTTGTAACAATGGGTAAACGAGGTCTTCCAGGAACACGACGAATTAAAACTGAAGTATTCTTTGGGATCAACATTGCTTCATCAAGATATTCTGAAAATTACAAAGGAGATAACAGAATCTATAAAACAATAGTACGATATCAATCCAAAAACCAGACTTATAATATGTGAATCTCCATAGACGGTCAGAAGAACCCCATTGTAATTCTTCCAGATATTAATACAAGGATAATCTCGCAAGCTATCCAACATTGTTAAACTGATCATTCAATTAAACCAAAACCTAATGAAGTTCCCACAGTTCTTAGTTTCAGAAAAGTCAAAAGTTTTGTTTATGCAATTAAGTGCCTTCAAACCTGGAATTTTAGACTAAAAATAAAATAAAACTTCCAAAAATTTTGGAGATAATTGATGGTCGCAAGTAGCACTCCTCTAACAGCCCCGCAACCCAGAATCGTTTCAAATGTATCTATTAAAATTAGCTAAATTCAATTGGGAGCCAAAACCCACCTTCATTAGTCTGGGCGTTGGAGACCACAAGATCAAAATCAGTGCCCCTTCCCAACTGCTTTGATTCAAACAAATTTTCTTTCAAAGTACCAACGGAGATGAAAGGACCGTCCATAGCAATTGAATCATAATCTCTTGCACTCTTAAATTTATAATACACCGCCATAGTACTTCTTTTCTTTTTTTTCAAAAATAATATATAAAAGCAAAAGAAACAGGAAAGGAATATAAGGGGATGGGAGGAAAATAAAAGGTTGGATGGCCTTCAGAAAAAAAGGCCCTTATATTTAACTCGAACAAATGAAACAATACAAAATATCAAACACTTTTCCCTTCAATAAAGCCGGGATGGAACAAATCGAACTGCCGAAAAGAGGGCTTCTACGAACTTCGTTCGCTGAAATTCCCGCTATTCTCGTCCGGCAAAAGTACAATAATTCTCAATGGATTCCGTCAAAACTCCGAGGACGATCAGAACCTCCTGTTGATTTCAAGGGAGTTCCGTAGATCGCAGGAGCAATATTAGTTGTCCTCTTTATCGAAGAGTCCGCCGAGATACAAATAACTCAAGGGAGATCAACAAAAACCTTAAGCCCGCACTGAAAGCAAGCACCGAATCTTCAGCCCGATCAGATTAAAAAAAAATCCAACAGAATCAGAAATCTTATCTTCACAAATCGACCGAACACAGAAAACAGCAGCGGCAAGAGATCGGATCCTCAAAACAGCACCATTCGTCAAGCAGCAATCAAGATCCCGGAACTCCCCAACGGTATATGAAAATAGCAAAGATCGATCGGATTCTTCAACGGCGGAGCGATAAAATCACAAAACGGAACAGAAATCCATGAAATCCAAGGGGAAAATAGGCGGTTCGAAGCGCCCGAGCGTTCGGAGTTGCGTTAGGGCTAAGGAAATATGGGGAATGGGAGAGAGATCGACTTTTTGGATAGCTTGAAAAAATTGAGGCTGTAAGCGCGAAGGGCCTCCTTTTATAGTCCACAAAGAGATTGCTTTCTTGTGAATTTCGGGTTTCGCTTTTGCCGGAAAAGCCGCGTTTTCTCATTTTAATCCGCAATTTTTTTTTTTTTTTTTTGGTAAGCCGCGTATTTTTTTTTTCTTTTAAATATTTTTACCATTAATTTAAAAATATTTTTTAGATTTTTAAAAATGTTTTAAAAATTATTGTCTAAAATTTCATAAATATTCTTACACTTTTCAAAAAAAACTTCAAAATATTTTCACTTAATGAAATTTTAAAAATAATATTAAAACAATAAAGTTAATATATTAATGATAATAAGATATTAATGAAAATATGAAAGTTCAAAACAAACCTTTATAATATTGATTGAAAATTAATTATAATTATGTTTTTTAAACATTTTTTTTAAGTTTAAGTGTATTATTAAAAAAAATTTAAGTTTATAATTATTTTTTAATAAAATATAAAATTTACTAATATTTTTATTCATATAACTTATAGTTAAATTATCGTTTGTCTTTGATTTAAAAAAAAAATCTTTAAAATTTCACAAACTTTAATAAATTTAAAATTATACATAATTATTCGTAAAATAAATATTCTCAAACTCAGCGAATTTTAACAAAAGTCTAAAATTAATTACTTAAATTCCATTAGTTTTATGCCGTATTTTATAATTTATTTTTAAAAAATTTGTAACTTTAATCAAATTTTAAACTAAATATTACATCATTTATAAAGTTTTGGATGAATATTGCAACCTTTCTTTAAATATTCTCAAACATGTCTTTATCGGTAGAACGGTAGAACGTGATGATTTATAGATTGTGTCCATACATGAAATGTAATTTCCCTAATTTTCTAAATTTAATTAGTGACGTCATCCATGCATACATAATTCATTACACGGAAGCTCATCGTAAATAACTTTGAAAACAAAACAAAGTCTCTCATAAAGATTCATAAATCCAAAACAAAACCTATATTAAAAAATCAACCTTCAATAATTGAATTCAAAATAAATCGCACGTGGCTTCAGTAAGTCACCCCATTGTTGGGGTTAGGAATGCAAACACATGCAACATATGAGCGGGACCTAACTTTTCATAAACTTGCCTTTAGTGCTTTTCTATTACGGGTAGAGTTGGATGTATGGTACTCCTTCCCACATGGCCCATGTACGCGTACATGGACCCACCAGGTGGGCTCATATACGTATCCCCTGGGCCTAGCTTGGTCGGGCACAAAATGTTACACGTCGCCGGATATCACATAACAAAAAAAAGCCTGCATGATATCATGGGGAACATAAATATCGTATTTCATTCTTTTGTAACATAAAGGGGAAGAATCCTGACATACATATATGCATGAGGTCCCTTAACATATCTAACATGGCATTACATAAGCAGTGCTAACATCGCATATACGTTCTTATATTACATGACATCTCGCATGACTTACATTACATGACATATTACATAACATGAAAGTGCATTCCAGTTGCATAAACATCTCATGACATGACTCGAAAATACTACGTGTATACATGACATCGATCAACCTTTTCATGGCATATACTACTAACATATCATTCATATCTTCACATAACATAAACAAACAACAGTCAACATAATTCATACATCACATAGTCATATCATATAAATATGGTGCATGCAGGGGCCACATGGCACGCACCATCATACAACACGTAGTAAGCTAACTCCAATAGTAAGGTCACTTACCTCGATGGTCTTGGTTGAAGTCACTCACAACGAGCTAATCCCAGTGGTTAAATACATTATATGATAACCACGTAAAAACTTAGGAACCTTTCATAACATACCCTAGCTAAACCTCATGCTATTTATCAAAATAAACCCCAGACTTAATCTGTCTTTAACGTTTAGGAACCATACTGACCTCAGATGGTAAAGCTAAGGGCAGAAACTGCTTCGAAAGGGTCGAAAACCTTTAGAACCAATATATTATAGTGATACCTTGCCGCTAAGCCTAGTTGCCGAGCCGGCCAGCTAAACCGCCAAGTCGAGCTGTTGGAATTGATGGAACCGACCCAATTTCGTACATGTGCGATCCGAGGTGCACTGTGTACGCGTGCGAAGTTGCCGGAGCTGTTGGGTGTGCATCTGTGGCTCTACTCGATTCCAAAAACCTCACCTTCCTTACCCAACAAGCGACGAAACCCTAGTTTCCGCCTCCTCGATTCCGACGACGTGCCGACGATCCCACAACGTCCTCAACACCGATTTCCGACGGTCAACCTTCTTTGACACAATGATCCCGACATCAATACCTTACTTCCACTCGATTCTTCCGCCGAAGAGCAACTCCAACGTTCCGGAGAAAAGTTTGGAGAGAAAATCGTTTTCAAGGGATGTGAAAAGTTGGAAATAGGAAAATAAAACTAATTTCAAGACTTTTCCCAAAGCATCCTGTGAATGTTTGATTAATCCACCACACCTAAATGGTGTGAAAGTTATCTTATTTATAATCAAATAAATTACAAGGATATGAAAATAGTAATAAATGGAAATAGTAATAAATGAAAATAACACTAAATGGAAAAGATACCTATGATAATAAGGCAAATATTAGATATTTGTCTTATAATAAAATATCAAATATAATATATATGGTAAACTATAATTTATTACTAAATATCCTTAACACATCCTACGGATTTAGGATAAGGAAATTTAGGGAAATAAGAATGTTTCAATAAAAGTTTAGCAGTAAATCCCTCGATTTTCAGACCGATTACATTTAATTATTTATTCTATTTTTATTTGATTTTATTTTATTCTAGAACGCGTTACCATTTCCATTAATATAAAAACTTTCTTGTTTAAAATTGCATTTCTCGGGCAAGAATAAATGCATAACATAATATTTTGTTATTTATAAAAATAAAAATAAAATCTTAACCAAATAAGATAAAAATGTAAAATCTGAATCCTTACATGAATCAATACCTGTTTCGATTCAAATAGTTGTAATGGTGTAGATGATGTGATTATCCGTTCAAACGTATTTCTACTGCTAGATCGTGAAGTTTCATACTCACAGTCTAAACAATACCCATGCATGAAAGGATACGCCATGTTGTCATGTAATCACTTCAACTTAAAAAGTAGTCGCGGACAAAATAAAATAAAATAAAAAATTGTCCATTCAAACATGTCTCGATTATTAGATCAACATGAGATCACACCCATGCATAAAATTATATACCACTCCATCGTGTAACCACTTTGATCCGAACAGTTGTAACAAGACAATTTCAAATGTAAATAATATAAAAAATAAAAGAATATTAAATGAAAATATCATTGAATTCCGTATTTTGTCTAAAAAACACGCTATAACTTTCAAAATTTTCACTAATACTCTAACGAGAGAAAACTTGCTGGCATGTGACACCCAAGTAAATTAGTGATACATGAATGAACTAATATTACATTCGAATGAGAGCGATCCTTACGATAAAACGACTAAAAAAAACTTAAAATGAATTGAAAATTACTACTTATATCAATAAAGTACACCTTCGTTTTTGCTGACTCGATCATAAAAACTCTAAAGTTAAAACGTGCTTTGCTTGAAACAATTTTATATTGAGTGATCTCTTTACAATTTTCTTAATATGCATGTGAGTGACGACAAAATATGTTAGAAAAACTTGTGTTGATCTATAGAGATGACAAAACATGGAGATAGTCTTCACTCGTAAGTATCGTGACCATGTTGCAGGAAATGTTGAGACCACCCTCGTTCGAATTCCAAGCATGAAGCATTGCGATCGTCGTTCTACATGCATGCATGCATGCATGCATGCATACATACATACATATATATATATAATTAAAAGTAAAATTATTATGGTCTCAACCAACTAAATTATAAACACATTAAATATTTTGAACTTTGAGAAATGAGAATTGTGGGCTCGAGCTCAATTTAAGTATAGGATGTACTTGCCTCATTTAACACGTGGACTTCTTTTTAAAAATTTAATAGTGTTTTATTATTGTGTATTATATTCAATTTCTATGGTCAATTTGTTGCAAAAAAATTCAAATATAAGATTTCAAATCTTAGACTATAAAAAATCGTTTAGAATTGAAGTCGTAATCAAAGTTGATATATTTTAATTAATTATGTATTTACTTATTTATTTTGAAATATTCATATTAAAAAAAATTGCAAGTTGATATTTTAAAAAATATTTAATAGATTTATTAACTTAAAAAATCTATATGATATTATTTTTTTAAACACCCATCAAACTTTGATTAAAAGCGTCTTATTACTCGTAAATTTTAAATTTAAATATTTTAAAAACTTTCGATTACATAAAAAATATTTATAAAATACAAAAGTGAAAGTATTATAAAACTTATGTAGCGTTCTCCTCGATTACTTGTAAGGTCTTTTTCGTAATTTTATTAATCATATTTTGTATTTGCTATTAAAAAATAAAAATAAATAAATAAATATTATATATAAGATAAAATAAAATTAAATATAGGAGTAAAAAGAAATAAATATTTTAATTTGTTTTGAAATTGAAAAAGTTAGTTTTATTTTATTATATATTCTTTTTTGTCCAAGGAAGAAAACAGTACTTAAGCTCGAAAAATGTACCACTCTCTGACACGTGTCTTTTTATTATTGGTACACATGTTAATTTTTAATTATATATATTTTTTGTTTGATTAATGAAATGAAACAATAAATTTATAATTATAAAAAAAAAGAAAAGAAAAAAAAAAAGAAAAAAGGGTCGCAACGCTTTCCTTCTTTTCGTCTCTCTCTCTCTAGCTCTCAATTTCTCTCTCCTCTGTTTGTTCGTCTTCATCTCACTCTTGTGACATCAGTTCTCACCGTTGATTTTCGGAACCCTAATTTTGATGCTCGGACAAGCTCTTATTCAGTCAATTGGATTTCTTGCTGAATGCAGTTAGGGCTTTCTTGTTCTCTGTTTGAGGAGTTATTGTTGCGGCTGCTTATACTTTGTTGTTCGGTCGAGACTCACTGAAGGTTAGGGTTTTTGTTTGAAGCAGTAGATGACTGCGAGACAAGGGAATAGCTGAGATCAAACGGGTTGGTTTTCATCACCGGATGGAGGGAGGTAGCGTCTCTACACTTACTTCTTCTGGTACTGTTCATTTCCTTTTTGTTTTCAAAATATTCTTCTGGGTTGTTTATCATATGATTCTTTTATTTATTATTATTATCTTTTGTAATTGTTTATAGTGAGTATGTCTTTTAGTCTGCTTTGAATCGATGAGCTATTAGGCTGGATTTTCTTTAATAAACTTCTAGAGGATGTTCTCTGAAGTTATCATGAGGTTAGTTTTTTCATTAATTGTTGATACTTTGGTGTGGGTTTTTGATACATGCCGAATGCAAATGTCGTGGAATGTTGGGTTCGAACCCGGCAACTATATGAATATGGGGGTTTGGGGGAGTTTTTTTTCTTACTAATTCTTCTATTCATGAACTTTTCTTTGAGAGTATATGGCCTATTGATATGTGTACTCGGGATGGTAACTGCGACCCACGTGGCGCATCAACGAACAATTTTCTAGGTTAAACTAATTAGGTACAAATCATAGTTATAATGAATTTGGAAAAGGTTATTAGCACAGTAACTACCCTTTCTCTTAATTTTTTTTTTCCCAACCATTTCAAAAGCAGAGATAAACCCATGGATTATGACGACAATGACTTTCAAAGCCAGAATCTTCATTTAGCTGGTGAAGGAAGTGCCAAATTTCCTCCTGTTCTTCGGCAATATGCTCTCCCAAAGTTTGATTTTGATGATACCCTTCAAGGGCATGTAAGATTTGATAGCTTGGTTGAACCTGAGGTCTTCTTAGGTATTGAGAACAACGAAGATAATCAGTGGATTGAAGATTATTCTCGTGGAAGTAGTGGAATAGGGTTTAGTTCTTGTGCAGCAGAATCTTGTTCTATATTGAGACGGAAAAATGTTTGGTCTGAGGCCACTTCCTCTGAATCTGTTGAAATGTTATTGAAATCCGTTGGGCAGGAAGATATCAATCTGGCACCAACAGTTACCGGGAAGTCAAATGCTCGTGAAAAATTGGACTACTTAACAAATCCAATGGACCCTACTTTAAAAGATGACGGTAGTAGTTTCTGTGAAATGGGCGATTTACCAGATATAAGTCTTGAGGAATTTCATGTTGTTAATGAGGACATAGGAGGGGAGCAACAACAGCTTCAAAGGATTGATCCTACTGAGTTTGAAGAGACTCAGACTGTTGATAGAAGTTTAGGCAAGGTTGATCCTGGTGTCGCTCATGAACTTGTAGACGTGCCAGAAAGTGAGGGAAGTCCTGGTATTGATGAAAACAGTAAGCAAACATGTCCAAGTACAACCGATACTTCAGCTGCCATATCCTTGGAAGATAAAGGGCAAGATGGTTTTTCTGATTCAGGAAAGCATATAAATGATTTGGTTACGTGCACGCATGAAGGCAGTGAAAAGTTGAGCAACCAGAAGATTGAACAGAAAATAAAAGATCTGTGTGAGAATCCAGTTAATAAATATATTGAGAATACTGACCAAGTGGTCAATTCACACGAGTTGAGTAAAGATGACCAAAGCCCTCTTTTATCACCCTCAGTTGCTACAGAAAGTTTGGTGATCGATTCTAGTATTGCTAATTTGCAGTCCCATGCAAGTATGACCTTGAAGGGGGATTGTGTATTCCATTCAGGTAGTGGTGAGGTTACGTCGGAAGTTCCTGCTGAAAGTGGCAAGTTTGATGATAAGGTCTTGTGTACAAATGTGGAGATTGGGAATCCGTCTGAAGCAAACATGCATGAGGTATTACCTACGGTTATTAAAGGTGAGGCTAGATCTGAGGCGTGTGCAGGTGAGGCGAGAAACGTTAATGCTGAAGTTTGTGCTTTTCAAGGGCCTAAGAGTGATTCAGTTGAGCAGATGGCTTGTGCACAGGAAATAATTGTTGAAGATCAGCAGCATTTTCCCTCGGGCATTGAGATACAAACTAGTAAGTCTGAGTATTCTGCATCTGCTATGGAGGAAAATGATGCCTCCAAGGTTGGTGAAAGCATCAGTGGTCATATCAGAGATATTCCTGATAAATTTCCTAAGGGTACACTTCCCTCGGAAGACTTGTATTCTGAAGGCCATTTGCCACCTACCACTGTGGCTGAGTCAACACAATTATGTGAAGATAATAAATTGTGTCAGCCTGGTAATGTCCTTGCTGAGCACGCCAGTGAAAAGGAAGGAGGGATGTTGTCGTCTGATTCACCCACCACTGTGGCTGAATCAACACAATTATGTGAAGATAATAAATTGTGTCAGCCTGGTAATGTCCATGCTGAGCACGCCGGTGGAAAGGAAGGAGGGATGTTGTCGTCTGATTCTCTTAGTGTGGATGGCAAGATTGCTGAGTCTCCTGTCGCAGATAAGAGAATCATATCCTTGTCTTTTCAAGAGAGTGGTGTAGAAAGTGGGATGATAAATACAAAATTAGAGTACAGTGCTAATACCGGTGATGAATCAGGTATGTGATGTTCGAATGTAATTTTTGGGGATGTTCTAAAGATCATGTAGTTATGCTTCACTTTTGTTTTCAAGGTATGCATGCTGAGCCAGCTACTTTTATTTTCTCCCTTTTCCTATGATTGCAGTATCGGTTTCTGCCTTCGACGACGTTACTGAGGCAGTATGTGGTACATCAGTGTCTTCCCTTGACGATGCTACTGAGGCAGTATGTGGCACATCAGTTTCTACCTTTGAGGATGTCAATGTGAAAGCATGTGGCACATTACAGGGTGACTCCTTACCTCCAGTTGATGCTTTGACAGACAGAAAAGACGCTGATGACAAAGAGGACCAGTTGCAGCCTGCTCTGGTGGAGTTTACCCAATCCGATAGCAAAGAAGAAAGTGGTGTGATGATTCCTGCTGAAGGAAGACCTCCTCTGTTGGATACTTCTCAACCTGTGGCGCTATTTCATCCTGTTTCTCAAGCTGAAAAATCCGCTCATGTCATTACTGGCCAGGGATTAGGTGAAAGTATCGATCAATCTATTTCAAAGGATTTGAACACTGAGGGCTGCAACACAGAAAGCCAATCTACACCTCAAGTAGACGTTCCTAATAATGTTATCCAGGACTGCAGACAGGAAATGGACGTTGATCCAGCTTTTTCGAAGTCAACTGCAAAAGCATGTGATAACGGTGTTAAACAGTCAGGTGTGCCAGTTTGAACTTTCAATTTAGTTAAAACGTTTGAATTGTCTTAGTGATATTAAATTTTAAATTAATTTATTAATGACTGAAGTGGTTTTAATATTTTTCTTTAATTTATTTCTGCCCAAGCCTTCCTACATTTTGTTTTGAAGGAAAGAAAGAGAATGGCTTGAAGTAGAAGTCATGTCTTGAGAACCTCATCTTGATTAATTCGTAACTGGATATGCTTAACTTCAATCTAATAAGTATTAACCGATAAGTTTCATAGTTGAGTTAGATTTAATTTTTCTTTATAGACTATTACTCTTCCTAGATTTTATCGGAGTTTTTTTCTTTTTTCTTTTTTCTTTTTGGTGTGTTAAGGCTTGTGAACTCTTGTCTGAAACCCTGGACGTATTCCTTTGGTACTGTATTGTATTCTCAGCTTTCTACAGAATGCCACAACGTAAATAATCAAAGACAAGAGACTTGTACATAAAATATTATCACGTAATTCCCATGTATCTTAGCCTCAGTGCGTGGCAGCTGCCTTCTTCTGCTGTCATTTTTCATTATGGATAATTACAAACTAATGATGCCCTTACTGATGCAACGATGATTTCAATTCACCTGTAGAACTCTGCTGATTGAAAATGGTTTTATTTTTTAAATGACAATGTATTGTACTACCAGTAGTTATCTGATTTACCTTCTGTTTAGAATCTTTAATCCACGACATTTGAATTTATTAATAATGTTGGTTTGGACCACTTAGCTTACATAATTATGTCAGTGGATCTTTTCCATGTTTCTAACGATCAAGTTGTTAAATGATTTTTTTCTTTAGATGTAAAAGCTTTTCCGCTTGATGCGTTGTCTTTAACTCCACTGCCAGGGGAAACACTTGATAATTATCAGAAAGATCAGGAAAGTTCTAAAGTTGTTTCAGAATCTGTGGGAAATAATTGTCAGCAGGCTATTGCAGTGAGCACTGACAGTGAGTAACCAAATTATACAACTTCTAGATGCATGTGGAATGATATGTTACACTAAATTATTTGATTTATTTGTTATTGCAGTTTGAATGTTGACTTTGGTGTTCAATTTCCTGTTTCAGCTAGCAACTTCTGCTCATGCTGTTTATTTCTTGTTCATTCATGATTGAAGTGTTATATTCGGCCATAAAAATTTGTCTTTCATATTTCCACTAGGATTTCTATGCGGATATCTTGCAGCATGCCTTGTTTTCTTCCCTTTTGGGTTTATTTATTTATTTTATTATTGTTATTTAATAATTTGAGTTCACAATACTGTACCCCTCTCTATCCATTTTACCTATTCTTTTTCAATTTTAACAATACATGGAGATGAGGGTTCAAACCTTTGGTTGATTGAGGTGATAATGCCTTAACTTTTGAGTTGGCTATCTATTTTTTAGAGATGTAACACAGGTTGAGTTAGATTAGTGGTATTTTTGTTGAGACCTACTCAAATTTTTGGGTTGGTTGGTTCCTTGACCCATCAACCTGAGTAGAGTGGGTGGGTTGGGTCTTTAGGTTTTAATACTTGAATTGATTGATGCGTGCAAGGTGGCTCATGGTTGGACTGAATGGCGATGTTGCCGTTAGTGTACTGTAGATGGTCGACAAATGAGAGGAGGGAGAGGGAGAGAAAGGGAAAGATGGGTTACCAAAGAGAGGAGAGAAGGAGAGAGGGGTTGTAAAGAGAGAGAAAGGCTGTAGAAGAAAAGAGAGAGGGAGAGAGAGGGAAAGGAAATGAGAAAAGAAAGTGGGTTTTACATTGAGATGTGAAAAGAAACAAACTATATATACACACACATCAGTTTTTAAACCAGGATTTTTATTTTCTGAACCAGTGAACCGAATCAAACTGAAAATCGGAACCCAACCTTTATAATATGGTTGGGTTGTGTTCGGTTTCTTGAGCAACACTACTTTTTTACCTATTTTAGTTAAAGTTCTCTCCAAAATGTTTTGTTGCATTTTAATAAATCTCTAATGCGCCTTATGAAGATACTTTATAGAGAGAGATGAGTATGTTAAAGAGAAAAGAGAGACCGCGTTTAGAAAGGAGAGGTGTTAAAAGAGGAGAAATAAGACTTTTTGTAGAGAGAAGAAAGCGGTAGAGAGAAAAAGTCCTACAGAGGGAGGAATATGATAGAGAGGGATACATTACTCTAGAGCAAAGGAGACGTTTCTCTCACATCCATTGGCATTTTTAACAATGGTTGATCAAAATACATGACTTTTACATTTTTGCAAGATTGAGGGTTTAATTTTTAAAATCAAGAGTTTGTGGTGCATCAGTAATCATCATTGAATATTAAATCTTAATCAAAGATTATTATGTGGTAGCTTCACTATGGCTACCGCGTTCAATAATTTTCCTCATTCACCTCCTTTTTTATGCGCTTCTTTCTCCAATAAAAGTTCAGTTTCTTATCCAATAACAACAACAACAACAACAATAATGATAACTGTTATTAGTATTATTGGGCTGGATTGCAATGGTATCATAAAATTTTCAAATTAAAAGTTTGAGGTGTGATTGTAACAAACCCTTTGTGATTTTCTTTTTCCTGAAAAGATTTCCAATTAGTAGTGTTATTATATTGATTCCTGATGTTCTTTCATTTTTATCAATAAAAGATGTTTCTTAAGAACAAAAAAAATGTAACTCGACTTAGATTGAAATTGTCAGATTTAACCTTATACTCTTGCGTTTTCAGTTCATTTTTTTTATCATTTTGTACAGAAATCGTGGATTGCTTTTGTTGATTGCTCTTTGCAATATAAATTGCTGGAAAAGAACTTGCATGTGGAAGATTGCATTTTGTGCATTTGCAGAAAAATAAGAAATGGCATTTAGTCTTTCCTCAAGATGAAGGGAAATTGAATGATATTTTCTTGTTTTTATGGTGGTGTTGGAGATGTCTTGTATGCATTTTCCAAATTTTTTTCAAACTTGATTTTTCTCCTACTATTCGATTGCAGGTGATGCTGGCAAAAAGGAAAGTGCATTATGCTATGCAGCTGTTCCAGAATCTCATGAACTGACGTCTGTGATGGGTAATGGTAATTCTACTGCTGATAAGCCTCCTCCTAATGTACCCGATGTTGTCAAAACTACTGTGGTTGCTCTTGATCCAGATGAAAAAGATTGCAATAAGGGGCCATTGAGTAAGAATGTTGAAGCTGCAGAGCCCAAGGGTAGGCTGGTTGGCAATGCAGCGTCTGGTTCCCAGTTACCCAAAGGAAATGGTGCCTCTGAAAGTGAGACAGTTCTTACCTTTGAGTCCAGTTCATTGGTAGATCTGCCAAAAAGTGATTCTGGCAATCCAGTTGCATCAGCAGCTAATGCTTCTTCGGTGATTTTTTTCCTTCATGTCATTGGTTCCGTTAGATTTTATCTTATTTTTCCTTCATATTATCATCCTGTTCATGGGAAAATATTTATTTATCTTTTTCACGCTCCATTCTTTATTTATTTATTTTATTTTGTCTTTGTTAATGAATAAATAAACTTTCGTTGAGAGAAAAAAAAGAAAAGAAAAGAAAGAATACAACATATTTCACTCTTTATATTGTGGATTATTTTGATTGAAGGTCGTGGAGGGACCCCAATCATCTTCGGGCCGATCCAAATTGGACGCCAAGAGTGCTCAGGGTATTTCACACAGTAGCCCTCAGGTGTCTGAGGTAAAAGTTTCACGTGCTCGTTCCAAGGGCACTCCTGAGCGTAAACCTAGGCGTGCTTCTGTCGTAGGATTGGGGAAAGCGTCGTCTACAAAGGGAAATTTGAAGAAATCGGAGAAAGTAGAGAAGTCTAACAGTACACCCATAAGCAATCCTGGAGTTTTCCAGCTTGCACTGTCCAATGAGATGCAACATCATGGACATGTGGAGTCCAGTGGTGCAAAACCATTTGTCTTTATTGGTGCTTCGACTTCAAGCATTCCAGACTTGAACAATTCTGCCTCCCCATCTACAATGTTTCAACAGCCTTTCACAGACTTGCAGCAAGTTCAATTGCGTGCTCAGATTTTTGTTTATGGAGCTTTGATGTGAGTCCATTTATTCTTCTGGTCCTTGAAACAATCGAATGAAACTTTAGCTTTCTCTTCAGTTGCATGTATATGTTCAGAGGCGTTAGTGTCAGAACTGAAAATCATTGCAATTTTCCACCTTTCATTACCCTAGAAAAGTTATAGAGGAAGTCTTGTCCTAAGACAGCAAAAAGGCACTTCATTCCTTTGAGCAAGGCACAAAAAAATTCTCGTGTAGTTCCTTTCGTTGAGCTACTCTTTCTTTTTCTTCTTCTTTTTCGTTTTTTTATTTTTTTTGCCAAAGAAAACAATGGAGCTCCTTTCTACTAAGTGGTTTTTTTATGGATTTAATCGTTGCTGCAGTCAAGGTACAGCACCAGATGAGGCGTACATGTTGTCTGCATTTGGAGGAACTGGTAAAATTTCCCCCCTATCATTCATTATGATTCACCATATGGATGCCGTTTTTTCTTTATTTGTGTGATTTTAAATTTCAGATGGTGAAACAAACCTTTGGGAGAATGCCTGGCGTATGTGTGTAGACAGGTTTCATGGAAAAAAATCTCAGCCAGAGACACCATCGCAATCACAATCTGGTACTTTGAAGCATTTTATGCATTTCTAGGCTTATCTCTCTCTCTCTCTCTCTCTCTCGTTTTGAATTTGAAAATTTGTTCTGTAGGTAGTAGGGGTACTGAGCAAGCAAATAAACAAAGTACACTACAAAGTAAAACTATATCTGCTTCAGTTAGTCGAGTTAGCAGTAAGAGTACATCAACTGTGATAAATCCTATGATCCCTCTTTCCTCACCACTCTGGAGTATTTCCACACCTTCCAATGCTCTGCAATCTAGTATTATGCCTCGAAGTCCAGTCATAGACTATCCACAAGCACTTACTCCGTTGCATCCATATCAGACTCCTCCTGTCAGGAATTTTATTGGTCATAATCTTTCATGGTTTTCTCAGGCTCCATTCCACAGTACCTGGGTTGCTACTCAGACTTCGACACCTGACTCCAGTGCACGATTTTCTGGTTTGCCAATTACTGAGCCAGTTCATTTAACACCGTTGAAGGAATCATCTGTGCCACAATCCTCTGCCGTGAAGCCCTCTGGTTCTATGGTTCACGGTGGAACTCCTGGTAATGTATTTCCTGGGGCTGCCCCCCTGCTTGAGTTAAAAAAGGCATCAGCAACCACGGGGCAAAATTCCACTGAATCAAAAATGAGAAGAAGAAAGAAGACTACAGTTTCTGAGGATCCTGGCCTTATAACTATGCAGGTTCAACCTCATTTAAAACCAGTTTCAGCTGTAGTTACACCTGCAATTTCTACTCTTGCAACATCTCCATCTGTACATCCTAAGGCAGTTTCTGAGAGTTTGATTTTATCATCTCCTCCACTGTGTCCGACTACTCACCCAATGACTGCAGATCAAGATTTGACAGGGAGAGCTATGTTTTCAGAGGAAACACTCGGCAAGGTTAGGGAGGCTAAGCAACTGGCTGAGGATGCTGCACTGTTTGCATCTGAAGCTGTTAAACACAGTGCAGAAGTGTGGAGTCAATTGAACAGGCAGAAGAATTCAGAATTAGTATCAGACGTAGAAGCTAAACTAGCTTCAGCAGCTGTTGCTATAGCAGCAGCTGCTACTGTTGCAAGGGCTGCGGCCGCTGCCGCTAGTGTGGCATCAAATGCTGCATTTCAAGCAAAGTTGATTGCTGATGAGGCATTGACTTCATCTAGCCATGAGGTTTCCTGTCCAGGCAATGCAATTTCTGTTCATACTAGTGCTGTTGGTGTAGGGAAGGCCACTCCAGCCTCCATCTTGAGGGGTGAAGATGGAGGAAATGGTTCCAGTTCTATTATTGTTGCCGCAAGGGAGGCAGCTAGAAAGAGGGTTGAAGCTGCATCTGCAGCTTCTAAGCATGCTGAAAATGTAGATGCCATTGTCAAAGCTGCCGAACTGGCAGCAGCAGCTGTGTCACAAGCTGGAAAGTTAGTTGCTATGGGCGATCCTCCTCCCTTGAGTAAGTTAGTGGAAGCTGGTCCAGAGGGTTATTGGAAAAGTCCTCAAGTATCTTCTGAGGTGGTTATGAGATCAGACGATATTAATGGAGGACGTTCCAATTCAGCTATTAAGCGTCATAGAGATGGATTGTCAGGTAAGAATGAAATTCAGGTAAGTGCCAGTACCAAGTCATCTATTCCTGGAGAAATTTCTATGGGCGCTGTTGAGAACCATCCCAGATTGGTTGACGGCATGACAAGTTGTGTAGCACCTCGTGAGAAGGATCTGGGAGGACAGAAGGACCAAATTGCTTCTGATCTGACAAAAACCATTGGTGTTGTTCCAGAATCTGAAGTAGGAGAAAGATCCTCCCAGGATGAGTGTGAAAAGGCCAAGGATTCAAGACAAAGTAGCATCAGGGAAGGTTCCCATGTTGAGGTATGAGATTATTTTATATAGTTTTACTATCCCTCCATTGTTGATCTTTATTCTGTTTACTTCTTTTGTGCTGCTGATGCCATGAGGAGTACTAACGTGGAATTCAAATGCTTATATGTATGCACCTGCATTTTCTGATCATTTTTATTTTAACAAGAAACAATGTTTTATTGGTTGATAAACAGAAAATAAAAATGTTCGGGGATATAATCCCCCAAGGGGAAAGAATAAAACAAGAACCTAAAGAACCAACAAAAAAAAAGAAAAAGAAAAAAGAGATGAACAAGCTGTAACAAACAAAACTAGAAGCTTCTTTAAACAAAAGAAACAAACTACAGAACAACACTAAGAGCAGGCTCAAACAAAAGTTGAAAGCCAAGCTGGAGCAAAATCTAACGCAGCACACTGAAACAGCATTCAAAAGCTGAGAAGCCAGCAGAACTCCGAAATGGAACACAAAGACCGAGAAGAATCCTCTCTAAAATTTAAGGAAGGGCAACAGCAACGCCAGAGTGAAAGGGGGCCCTAGAAAAATTGAACTTTAACAATGAAATGAAGGATACATGTTTCTCATCGAAGGAAAAGAGAATCTTCCTTACGGTAAAGATGAAAGTAGATTTAAGGTTTAGAAAAATTCGATGGGACTTTTCTGCTTCTTTTTGAATCCCTCAAGTGTGTCACCAAACTGATCAATTTTCATTATTCTCATTATTTACCGACCATTTATTGGTGTTTACTGACCCTTGATCTTGTATTAACTTTGTTGGTCATGAATTAGGTTTTTAAGGATGGGAATGGATTAAAAGCATCTTGGTTCACAGCCGTTGTGCTGAGTTTGAAGGAAGGGCAAGCTTACGTGTCCTACACTGAACTTCAACCTGAAGAAGGTAATGACAAGCAAAACATACGATGTAAGATGATGGTCTAATCATTATGCTTTTGTAACTTGAGATTGACTAATGAACTATTTGGTTCTTGCTTGCAAGAGAAGCTGCAGTTAAACTATTTTTATCAGCTTATGGTCCATAAATTAGTTCATGATTGTATATAATGCTCCTATTAAAATGAGAGTATATTAAGCTCTAAAAACATGCAAGTTCTTGTCTTCTCTTTGCAGACGATTTTACTTTCTTGATTTGAGCAGGGCCAGGTGAACTAAAGGAGTGGGTTGCACTCGATGGTCAAGGGGGTATGGCGCCGAGAATACGAATTTCTCGTCCTCTGACTACCTTGCAGAATGAAGGAACAAGGAAGAGACGCCGTGCAGCTACTGGGGACTATATCTGGTCGGTTGGAGACAAAGTTGATGCTTGGATGCAGAATAGGTGTGGTTTTCTTTTTGTGCTTTTTTTTTTTTTTAATTCTATTCTTTCTTTCTTTTTTTTATTAATTATTGAAATCAATGTTCATTAAGCAAGGAAATATACAGTGAGGAGGGAATGGATATATTTCTGTCCAAAGCCATCGAGTATCACATAGATCCCCGACTTACCTATCTATCTTTTGGAGAACTCCCTTATACTTTTGTATCCTAGTCTCCTTCAGAACCGTGCAAATCATGTTTTAAAGAACTTTATCTTTATTGATAACCACACAATACTTTCTGGATGTTCTTCAAAATCTTGTACGCAACCATAGTTATTGAAAGGATTCCATTGCGATCTTAGAGAAAGAAAGAGTATCAAACAAAGAGATTTCAGCGTTACCCCTCTTGCAAGCATCAGTTTGGAAGAAAGGAGTGGAAGGGTTTCTAATCTGGGAGTTTTTCTTGAGCATTCACCCTTCCCAAATCAAACATAGGGGAAACCTTTACATCCTTAGGATACTCAACTTTCCAAGTCATTTTGCATTAGGGTTGTTCAAGAGCCATGATGCTAATCCTCTGTTATATTGCCATCATCTAATTCAAATGAAGTTGAGTCCTTACATAGGTTTGAGACCGAGTAGCTACACAACATTTTCACTGTTATAAGGGCCAGCCACTTACCTAAGTAGTTTCAACTGCTACACTGTTATAAGATGAAAGATTTTGTGAGTTGGTGCCATCTTGATCCCCAAATTTGATCCGTAATCTTGTGCTTGTTTATATGTTTCCCAGCTGGCATGAAGGAGTGGTCGTTGAGAAGGACGCAAAAGAGGAAGCAACATATATTGTCCGCTTTCCAGGCATGTCACTAAGATTCAGAGTTCAACTGACCTTTTTCTATGTAGATTGTTTTTTTCATAAATTAATCAACATATGGTTTTTCTTGCAGATCGAGGTGAAACGTCCACTATCAAAGCTTGGAATCTCCGACCATCTCTTATATGGAAAGATGGGGAATGGTTTGAGTTGTCTGGCTCATATGCAAATGATTATTCTCATGAGGTCCATACTATACTTTTGTTTGTTTCTCTGATTTTATGTTCATACTCTGTTGAAATATGCTTAGTTGCAATTGCATTCAGATTGTTGTACCTCAGGAAAAACGTATGAAGTTGGGCAGTCCAGCTGTAGAGGTTAAAAGGAAGGATAAAATGCCAACGATTGTGGAGGATGTCGAGTTGGCGAAACCAGCGGACCAGAGTTCGCTTTTTTTATCAGCAAATGAGAAAGTATTCAATATTGGTAGGAATATTCAAACTGAGAACAAGTCTAATCCATTAAAAACCGGTTGGACTGGTCTACAGAAGGGCACATCGAGAGTGGTTATTGGTGTTCCCAAGCCTGGAAAAAAGAGAAAATTTATGGAAGTGAGCAAACATTATGATGCAGACACTCGAACTACTAAAGCAAATGATTCAACTAAGTTGGCTAAGTATTTGATGCCGCAAGGATCTACATCCAAAGGATTAAAAAGAACTTCAAAATATGAAACGAAGGAAAAATCTGCAAACGCTGTTAAACCCATGGCTGTGAAGTCCGGAAAGCAACCAAGTATGTCAGGTAAGACTATTTTGCAGAATGAAATACTTTTTGCAAATGTTTCTGCTGATGTTAATTCTTTGGCAACAAATCATGCAGTTATTACCAAGGATTCTGAAAGCCAGAACGAGAGCGCTTCGACGAAGAACAACCAAATAGATGTTCCTTCTTTCTGCAGCACTGAAGAAGCACCAGAGGGCTCGGTCGTATTTCCTCCAGCACACGCTTCCAAGAAAACATCCTCATTTCACACGAAGCTGGAACGAGCAAATAAAGGAAAACTTGCTCCTGCAGTGGGGAAATTGGCAAAAATCGAGGATAAAGAGGTTTTCAATGGGAATCCTACCAAACCGAATTCTAACGTTACTGAGCCACGTAGATCCAACCGCCGTATTCAGCCTACCTCTAGAGTGAGTATTTGATAAGAGAACTTCAATCAACTGTTTGTTTGTCATTTTTGTAGGTGTACCCTCGTATATGTTATGTGTAATGTGCACGTGCATTCCGAATCTTGGTTTTGCAGTTATTAGAGGGACTACAAAGCTCATTGACAATCTCGAAGATTCCTTCTATTTCACACGATAAAGGTCAACGAAGCCAGAACAGGAATGCATCTAGAGGTAGGAACTGATGTGCCTAATTCACTTCGGAATTTCGCCTCAAATTTACGTTACATCATGACAAAACTTCATTACTCGATTCTGTTACAGGGAACAAAATCTAAGCGGGGGCTTATTGCGAACTTGGGGTTTTAGGCCCGGGAAGAAACATCCTCTGCAGATAATTAATGTGACTTAACAGTAGTTTTATTGTTGTATTTACTATATAGATAAATGTAGGAAAAAGGGAAACTCTTGCTTCCTTAGTTATACTTCCTACAAGTTTAGCTTTAGTTGTTCATATTGATTGAAGTTCCCTCACATTCGTGTTCTCTCAATCTCTTTCTCCTATGCCATAACAGGATGTATATTGAAACTCTTCTTGTAGGTTGGTCTTGAAATTCAAAAGAAGGTAGTTTGGTTATCTATACATGTCATCCCCCCTACCCCCATGATCTCTCTATATATATTTATCACTTCAGTGTTGCATGCTTTCAGAATCGAAGCTTCTACTCGCTTTGTTCCCTTTCGGAGTTAACTAGAAATTGTTACTGTTTACCCTCTCGTTATTGATACTGCCGATTGCACTCGAAGAAGGCGATCGGTCGGAAGGTTCAGGTACTGCCCAAAACTTGTTTTCATTGAACAGGTTGGAACAAAGATTAATATTTGCTACAGTACTCCTTTTCCTTTTCTTTTTCCCTTTGTTCATATTATATGTATTTTCTTCTTCAGAAATGTAAAGGTTGGTTTGGCTTTCTACAATATTTTTTCTTAATTTTGAATTTGGTATCAAATAATTTGTTAGAACATAATAATATTCTTTTTAGAAATTCAATGCGGTTAATTGCTCTTACAGTTCGGATAATAAGTGGAAAATTAGATTATATTTTACCAATCTTATCATTTTTTTCCTTATAAAAAATCTCAGTTTCCAAATCTGGGAATGTTAAAAAAAATCCAATTACTCATAAAATTTGATAGTTTAGATTGGGTTACAAATTTATTTGAATTTGCTCATATTTAAACAAAAAAAACAAATTATGCATGCATTTCTTTAAATTTTGATCGAGTTAAACCAAAGCGACTCAAATTTATGATCTAAGCATGAACTAACTCAACCCTAAACTTTATGATTGGATCCAAATCCGACTCAACTCAACCCATGAACGCCCGTATCCAAACCCCAATCTATGGCTTAATTTCCTGCAAGCTTGAATGTCGAGTTATGGGTTTGGCTGCAACATTCATCCACCAATTTAGAAACCATAACTAGGCAAACTAAAATGATCCTTATGTTTGCATGTAAACAAAAAAACTTCTAAAACTACAAGTTACATTGAGATGAGAAACAAAGATAAAAATAACAATATTGCCTTAGGCTCTCACATGGAGTCAGTAATACTGGCATCAATTCGGCTGTCTGTATCGAGCATGTTGTCGATTCGAACTGGTATGCAGTCATAGGGCCTTGTAGGTTCAGCTCATATATCATAATTCGACAAACTAAGAAAACGAATCAGGAGGGGGGCCAGCGGGTGTTAGCTTGCGCATAAGAGACTAGAGCAGCAGCAGAAGCAAAAGCAGCACGTTTTAGACAGATCTACACATCTATACATACTCGATATTATGGAAAAAGAACCAAGTTATGAACAATTGATCAAACTTCCTATACCATGGGACGAAGACGACAGGGCTGATCGAACTTGATATAACATCGATAGGGTCGGCATGATGAAAATTGCCCCCATACACATAGTTGGACTCCACCAAGCTTCTGTTTTCCACTATTCCTTTTGCAAATCATGGTGATTGTTGCCTTCATCTTTAATTTTTTCATGGGAAGGTTTCTCACAAATACAGGAATCAGGAAATTCATGAAATTCTTTACCACGTTTCAAGTCATCAGGCTCACCCATGAACACTCGTTGGCAAGTCTTCACCTTTCTGGCGAATGTCTCCCAATCCATCTTGTTCCTTTCCATGAACAAAGCGCTCAGTCTTTTTGCATTTGGCCTAATCGTCCTCTTATGACCTGAATACCTCCTAAAATGCACAAATCATGGCTCTGTGTTAGCAAGTCGAGATGGAATGAACAAAGGTTGTAGACGCTCGGTTATTTTCTTAGATCAAAAGTTGCGAAAGCGCCTCTTGTTACAGATGGCTGATTGCTAGAACCACTAGAGTAATTCCTTCTACAAAAAGCTATAAGAATCTGGACATTTCAAGCATGCTCAACTACATTCTCGACAGTTTGCATATGAATCGAAACAGACCACCTTTTTAAACTCTAGCTAATAAGTAAAACAATCTCATTCTTGATAATAATATAGAAAAGAATAAGTTTGTACCTTTCGCCAGCAAGAATCTTCGCCATGTTTCCGTTATTATTAGTGACAAATACGTTACTCTCGTTGCATACGATGTAGTCAATGGCAGCAAGACGGGAAGAATATGAAAGAAAGGGTTTCAGCTCTGCATTAACAAGCATCTCCTTGGTATAGAAATTTGGGAAAAGTTCTCTAAGAGGCTTCAGAGTTTCTTCTCCACCATATATTTCACCAGACGCAACATAAATATAAGTGTCGTTTCTAAAACCAAGTGCTCGTAGCATCAGACCGACTTCGTAGGGAGTAAGTGGGCATTTCCCTCTCTTCCTTTCCTCCTCTTCACTAACATCCTGTAAAGCAAAACAGAAATTTTATGCACAGCCACTCGCTAATTGCTGATCGATCGTACATGTCCAAATATACACAGTTCTACAGAATACTACTCACAGGTAACGTTTCCCATCGCTTCCTAATTTCACCCAGTTCACGCCTTTCCTTTTCACCTCCTCCGTAGTAACATCCAGAAAAGGCTAGCATATCAGGCTCAAACCTATAAACAAAACAATTGGTACATTTATGAAGAAACAAAAACTATTAGCTTCTCATCAGTCATCTCAGAAAAAGGACTACAGATAGTTTGTCAATCCAATCCAACCAACTATTCCACAAAGATCAGTAATCATCGCCCTTCGAACTCTATGAAATCCGATCATTAAAACAAAAAGGGAAAATCATCGAAATTATTTATCATCGCCATTTACGTATACCAAAATAATCCTATTAAAACACAATATGCCACAAAAGATGAGTTTGTTTGAGTGATATAAGGACCAATAGCATTTAAATAGTTCACTTTCCATTCTCTCACAGTATCTGTAGCAAGTTCCAAGTTTTTTCTCTTTTTTTCTAGAAACAGAGATATTTCATAGATCAATGAAATATACAATAAAATAGGAGAGCCAACCCCAAGCCAAAGGAGGTTACCAAGGCCCTAAAATTAGACAAACTATCATTGAGAGAATAAACAAATGCCATGTTTCTCGGGCTGCTTGGGTTTAAGTTGGCGTTCAACGCACGATGTAAGGATTCTCAAGAGAAATGCTCGGTATCCACCATATATAAAGAGAGGAGTGGTTTTTGGACAGGGAAGATCAAGATCATTGGGACATGATATTGAGATGTAAAAGGAGGAGATTTTTTAAGAAGACGTCTACCAGTGTCCACTAGTGAGGAAATTAGCACATTTAATGCAGTAAGCCTTAGTTACTTCCGACCTTTCTAATGATTTTTTAGTTCTAGTTATTTGATGTAACGGCCTAAGCCCACCACTAGCAGATAGTCCTCTTTGGCCTTTCCCTTTCAGGCTTTTCCTCAAGGCTTTAAAATGCGACTACTAGGGAGAGGTTTCCACACACTTATAAAGGGTGTTTCGTTCTCTCCCCAACCGATGTGAGATATCACAATTCACCGCCCTTCAGGACCAAGTGTCCTCGCTGGCACTCGTTCCTTTCTCCAATCGATGTGGGACCCCCACCAAATCCACCCCCTTCAGGCCCAGCGTCCTTGCTGGCACACAACCTCATGTCTACCCCCTTCGGGAAATAGCCTCCACACTGGCACATCGTCCGAAACCTGACTCTAATACCATTTGTAACGGCTCAAGCCCACCGCTAATATATATTGTCCTCTTTGGGCTTTCCCTCAAGCCTTTAAAACGCGTCTGGTAGGGAAAGGTTTCTACACCCTTATAAGAGTATTTTGTTCTCCTCCCCACCGGTGTGGGATGTCACATTTGAAGTTTTAAGTAAAAGGTTTTGTATAGCTTTGAAGAACTTGTACAGATGGAGGTCTCCTTTTATCCTTCTGTTAAGTGGTCAAGCGTATGATGATAATTGGGTATTCTACAATGCAATAAGATCATGTAGGTGATAAGAATAATAGTGCCCATCTACATCTTATATCTATGATCAACAGATTATCAGTACGATCAAGTTCAGATCAAGAAACACTTTTCTTACGCGAAAAGCGTTATCTGTTCGAGCTTCTTATTTAAGACGAAAAAAGAACTTAAATAATTAGAAGATGACTGATGCTGCAAATACTGAACAAAACTATAGGGAAGGACCAAGTGGCGTTTTGCAAAATATATGAACAAAATTCTAAATAAGGTAAGGGATAGTAAACCTCAAGTGAATGGCAATGTAACGTTTTGCCATCTTTCTCATTCTCTTCACAAGTTTGTGACCAAGATCTTCAATAGGTTTCACAAATTTTAAAGCATGATAATTCGCTCGACAACGCAGCTTCTGTAGATCTTCGTCAAGAATACTCGAAAGTCTATAATCAAACTTTGTCAACTGGACAACCTGCAGATTTACATCACGAATTTCTCGCTTTAGTACTGACATCAAACCGAAATTTCAATATGGCAAGAAATCAACGACAACACTATTATTTTAATGTCACCACGATACAATTTCAACACGAGTACTTCAGGAAGAAAGTACGAGAGTTTTACCAAACCTTGTGCATTTTACAAAGAAACACCTTAAAGTAGTGCGCAAAAATGTATGAAACAATTAACTTTCAGAAAAAAGCTCTGAATGCATTAGCAAATGTTAGTGAAGCGGTCTTACACGTCTCCTTAAAAGTATAGGCAAGACTTGATCAAGATAGTATTCAGGCTCTGATTTTCTAGGGACGCGCATGGTATAGGGAGGTTTCTCCATGGCACGCATAACTTTATCAGGAACTCTTTTAACAATAGTCACATCTTTCGAGAGAGAGGATATGAACCAACCAACATCAAAAATATCGACAAAGTCACTGCATGCCAAGACGGATGTGCATAAACAAATACTATCATCAAAAATAGAAAATATTAGGAAAAAGGTTAAAGCAACAACTCGAGAGGCCAATCTTCTTTAAATACCTATCATCCTTCCAATAGGAATGATGATCAAATTCAGGTACCACAAGTGTAGCGTTAAGGATACGGGCAACCGCCACAGCATCTGTTATCTAAGAAAAAGAAATGCATTCACATTAACTTCAAAGATAACAAATAACTGGAAAATTTCGACGGAAGAACCTTTCGGAACCTGATGTTGATAGACAAATATGCAACTCGATCATGATAAGGCATTAAGAGTTATTTAGCCATTATATTTTTCACTATACATTCCAAGACAGAAATAAAGAAAGGAAATCACTTACTCCTGTTCTTTGCTGATTCAAGCCTCCACTGGTTGCAATAAGCAAGTAGCCATTCGACGACCTCTCCTTAACAGCAGCTGAAACGGAGTTAATACCCACATCAGATTCTAGACATATCAACAGAATGAATCATGTAGGCATACCACAAGGAACGGTCTGTCAAATGCTAATCAGCTGAATAACAAATTAACGACCATGTCCTAGATCGAGGAGTTTAAATTCTTAATACAGTCCACCAAAAGCTAGATGTTCCTTGAAAAGATTTTTCAAAATAAACTAGAATCATCCCAATTCTTTGTTGCATATGACGAAAAATTAGCAGACAATTAAAGTAGAGAGTACGGAAACGTAGATAGGCGATTCTTGGTAAGAAGTAGACACCTAATATTTTGAACAAAGAATGCCACACACAGAAAAATAAAAACTTGGGCGGCATGAAGATAACCATACCTGAAAAGAAAGCATTACCGTCCCCTTTCTGTTAGTATAATAGAGGCATTATGCCAGCAGTCCAAAGAACCCAAGGTAATCAGGAAAAATATAGAGGTATAAAGAAATAAACCCTTAACTACAATATATATATATATGTATGTATATGTATATGTATATAGCCTAGACATGATTTCGCCCTAAAATGATTTCTCCCCTAATTTTGTATGACCGTTCGGCGAAATCACGTTTTGGCTTGCCAGACCTGAATCACCTCAAAATGTACTATAGGGGGATGTGACTAGTTGTCTAATTCTCCCTACCCGAAAAGATATAGTCAGATATAGTCGTTGTTGTTATCTTTGCTTGCATGCTATATAATACCGTTTTCAATCTCTCACTCAACCTTGCTTTCCAACTCTCTTTCAAAATCTCTTTGCCCCCATTTTTTAAAACCTTATTCTCAAATCGGGGCCAGAGACTTGAGCATACATTGCCTGGCTGCAGGTGCAAAAATACAAATTGGCTTAACTCACTTGCTGTTGAGAAGTGAGTATCACACAATCGCAAAGTCCGTCGTCAAGAAAAGTGCAATGGTGACAAGTGTTATCTATATATATAATTCTCTTGATAACCTATACCAAAAAAAGGAAAAAAAAGGCAACAGCACTACTAATCCCAACAAATCCTTCAGGAATTAACAGACATACAGACGCCATAGTAGCCATTATTAATTAAACCCTTCTCCTAAAAGCCTTAATAGGAATTTCAGTTTCCAAATTGACACCTTCAAGGAATCAAAACATTTTGAAATGAGATCACAAAATGAACAAACTACTCAAAATAAGAACACCCAATTACAAAAGAAACGTCAAAATCCAACAGAGAAGGATGGTAATTGTCTGTGTCAACTTACAAGCAAAACGTGGGCTTCTTTTGCTGCATCCATAATAGTTCTTCGAAAGCTTAGACTCCCAGATATTGATCGCCCTACGACGAGCTTCCTCCTAGAAATTCAAATCAATGATGAACTTCAGTGAACTGTTGCTGAACTAATCCGCTCATCCAACGAGTATGTTTAGAGTAAACCCCAAACAATTTCCCATGACAAACACAACGCGCAGAGATAAACAGACTAGAATTACCAGCTTAGAGTAGAGCCTCCTGTTAACTAAGTGCTGAGAGTACCATTCAAGATCAGAAGCAACATGGCCCGTAAACAACGAAATTAAACCCAACACAAAGAGCATCAAACCACACAACATCGACCAAGAAAACGTCGCCTTCCTCTGCGCCGATGTCGCCCCCGTTGATCTCGACAGTACATTCTTGCTACTAAAAGCATAGCCATTCCCACTACTCTGCTGCTGTAACAGAGCCAGGTTCGCTGATATCAAGCAAAACCTCCAAGCTTTCGCCACGCCCAATGAAACCCACCTCCAGAACAATCAAACAAGCATTATAACACCAAAACCCATACTCGAAATCCCCGAATATTCCGAGTTTATGAAGAATGCGAGAGAAAAACAAACCGTAATCGGTGAGAAAGGGATAAATGACGCAAAGAATGTTGATGCAAATGCAAATGCGAGCGCGAAGGATGGAAATTGGGGCTCTGTGGCCGCTAAATTTCAAGTAGAAACCCAAGAAATCGTGATCGGCCGGAACAGAGCGTGGGATTGAATCGGAGCAGAGAAAATGGGGGGAATTCCGAAATGGGTTACATTAGAGCAGAGAAAATGGGGGGAAACGGAGGGATTTACAAAGGGAATTGAAATTATTGAAGAAAAATGAAAGTGAAAATGGTGATTCAAGCGAAGGCGATCGATAACTGAAAACGGGAGGAAGGAGAAATGGGTTTTTCAGTCCGCCTTATAGGGAAAGGAAACCCGACGAAGATCACTCACCCACCTGACTGACGGCAGTCCAATATTGCCGACGCCCTTTTGGTAATTTTTCTATTTTATCCGAGGGTAAAATTGAGATTTCATCCTCATTTTTCATTTTTTTTCTTAACCGACAAATAAATAAATTCATACATTTCTTTTCATATATTTAACATTTTTTAAAAATATTTAATTCAGTCAAATAAATTAAATTAAATTTTTAAAAAAATAAAATTGAAAATTTAACGAATTTTTAAGTTTAAATTATAAATTTTTCTTAAATTAAATTATAATTTTTTTTCTATATAATAATAAATTGAATAAATAGTAAATTTTATTTAGGTAAATAATTTCATACATTTTTTTAAAATTATTAAATCTTTATTTTTTATAATTTTATTTCTAAAAGTTACTAAATTTATTATGTCTAATAAAAAAAATATATATTAATTAAATTTGTTTAATTGAATAAATAGTAAATTTTTAATTTCTAGTTTAGCCCTAAAATTTATTTAGGTAAATAATTTCATACATTTTTTAAAATTATTAAATCTTTATTTTTTTTAAAATTTTATTCTAAAAGTTACTAAATTTATTATGTCTAATAAAAAAAATTATATTAAATAAATTTGTTTAATTGAAAATGGTTGAATATGGTAAGAGATCTAAATATGAGATTATAAATTTAGGGATTTATTTGATTTTTTTTTTGTTATATATTATTATTATTATTATTAGTTTTTAAGAACAAAGAAATGTTTCGTTCCTCTCTCCAACCGATGTGGGATCTTGCAATTCACCTCCGTTGGGAGCTAGCGTTCGCTAGCACACCACCCGGTATCTGGCTCTGATACCATTTGTGACAGTTCAAACCCACTATTAGTAAATATTATCCGCTTGACCCATGACGTATCATCGTCAGTCTCATGATTTTAAACACATCGGACAAAGAAAAGTTTTCACACTTTTATAAAAAAATGTTTTGTTCCCTCTCCATATGGGATCTCACAATTAATCTTTAGGTCACACATTTAATGGTGGTCCATGTCGTCACAATTAATACTTAGGCTACATAAGAGCATACTCAAACGATTAAATTTGTGGAATCGAATCAGAGTTCACACTGCCCATCCTGAATAAATAGAATACTAAATTGAAATCGAGCTCGATCGAGAGGACAATCCCTTTGTTTGTAGAAATCCGAGAGTTAAAAGTGACATTCATTTAAAGGAAACTACCCCACAAAAATAATGAAATACACTGGAAGCTTAAATACAAGACACGTTACATATTTTATGGGTCCTCCATTATTATTAATGTATGAATGGGTACGTGGTCACATGCTTAGATTATGAATATTGTCGTATAAAAATTATTTACAATAATGTCGCTCATATTATTTATGATGTACGTTTAGAGTATGTTATGTGATACATGTCTCATTCACATTAATGCGAGTTTAAACCGTAAAAACTCGTTATTAATATTTTTTTTAATAATTAATCTTTTTTTTTTAACAGATGAATTGAAAATAATCATAAATTTTAAATTTTTTTAATTAAAAAATACCTGCTAAATTTTAAAAGCATCATTAACACATTTTTATTTTTATAAAAAAAAGTTCAAAAAAGATTTTATTCTCAATCTACGGACAAAAACCTTCTCTTGACCTCTCATAGATTATCTCTGAACCTTTTTAACCTTATTTTTAAAAGTTAATGAATGTTTTTGAAATGTAACCGTAAATGTATTTTTTAATAAAAAAAAATTAAAGACGTTTTTTTTAAGTTATTTAAAAAGTTTAAAGGTATTAATGAGATTTTGAAAAACTCGTTATATTTTTTTAAACACTTTTGAAAATTAAAGGGTATTTTTTAAAAGGATAAGGGTATTATCGAAATTTTTGAAAGTTTCGGGTATTTTTGAGGTAAAGTGCAAAGATCAATAATATTTTTATTAATTTAAATTACGATATTAATAATTTTACTCAATTTTGAATGTTAATAAAAATGAAAGAAAATGAAAAATTAATGGAAAAGAATTATAAATATGAAACTAAATGGGTTTAGGGCCTTGAAATGCAACGTACAATTGAAGATGGGTTGGGCCAATTCCAATTCAGAAAGCCCAGCCCAATTTAGAAAGCCCAGCCCATTCTCTTTTTTCTTTTTTCTTTTTTCAAAATTTAAATGAAATTTATTTTATTTTATTACAGTTCTAAAACCCTTAACCCCCTTTCAGGTCAGTCGTTTCTTGCAGAATTTACAGATCTCTCATCTTCTTTCATGGCTTCCGCTTGCCGAAGAATTGCGAGCAGAATCTCTCAATCCTCCATCAGAACAGTTGTTCGTACAAATTCGCCGCCCAAAGCTTCATCTTCTCCGTTCACTTTACCTTTCAATTGCACTGCACCATCTGTTCGCCGGTTCTCGCTCGCCGGGTAAGTCTGGTTATCCTTTCATTTCTCCTTGTTTTGTGTATCTTGTTGTGAGTTGTTTCAATCTTTTGTTTGTTCTTTTTCAAAACTTCTTGATCTACTACTAGGGCCCCGTCGGAGCTCGGATGCGTGCAATCTCTTTTGCCTTTTCACAACGCGGTTGCTGGAGCGAGAATGATTTCATGTCTGAGTACAAATTCGAGGAGTTGTCGTGCGCTTTCTCAGGGTACTCTCTGCTGCACCTCTCCCAGCCTCTAACATGAAATATTGTACTTCCTTTTGAAGTGTGAGTAGCTTTTTTATGCATTATTTGCGGACATTTCCTTTTCTTGCGCTATAATTGTCTTGTGTCCTTGTGTTGGTATTTGCTGATTATTGTTGTCTTGGACATTGGTGTATTGTTCCGAAAATCTTGGAGATTATGTAGGAAGTATCAACCATATTCCGTGATCACACATTTGATATTCTCGGGGGTTTTCTTTGACGTCCTTCTGTTATAAATTGGTGCAATTTTAGTTTGGAAGTTTAGAATACTGGATTGTTACCTATACTTTAGGAGGTTGTCGATCAACTTATGTAGAAGATGGGAGGCTGAGCAAGAATTTCGAAGTTAACCATCCCAGGAAGTAAAACCATCGTAGGTTTGGTCCTTGTGTTCAGTATCTAGTTTCGTTGTTTATTGGTTTCAACTTTTGTCCCCCAGTTCGATTGGTCGAGTAAAATTAGTTGTAGAACGATAAGGATTGAATGAATAGAAAGACTGATTGTTGACTGGGGACCTTGAAACTGACTGGAGTATTTGGTTCCTGCAGGCACATAATATCGAATGTCAATATGCGAATTGATTATGATGCATAAAGAAATAGATTGGAAGTTTATGGAGCCTTCTGATTATGGTGCAGTGAATCGATTTCAAGTACATTACTAATCATCTCATAGTAGTCCTAAAATGTCGATGATATTCATATTTCTATCACAGTTAGGAACTAGTGGTCTCTGTCAGTGGTGGGTTGGCGCCACTTTTAATTTCCTTATGAAAAGTTTGAGTCACACTTTCTCATTTAGTAGTAATCAATTCCTGAATCTTTAAATCTTAGGAGTTTCTCTTAGAATACTTTTTACTTGAAAATAAACCTCTAAATTTAAGAGAATGGAATGACAAATTAGGTTTGCCCATCGATCAGCTTCACTCTAGTTATCATCATCCTGAAAAAGAAATTATCTCGACAAGAGTCTGTTCTATTCTCATGGAGATTGTTGCATTGGAGTAAAGGGATGATCCAGTCCAGTCAATAGTCTTAGTTTATTGTATATCCGTTATGTGAACAAAGCTTCGTATGTTCGGTGATCTGCATCATTTTTGTTTTCATCATTTTTGTGACTCACAAATAATCTTATGATTGTTCTTATCATTCAACCCATTAATTTCTTTTATCAAATAATCTATATGACATAACTTCTCATTGCCCCAGATGCAATTGATGGTACGTGAGACATATTTGCTGTTTTTGAAGGTGGGTCAGTCACTCTATGCTTCACTAATCTAGAAATGTCACTTTTTGAGTGATGTGTAAAGGTCCGTAGATGTTAGTTCTGGGTACCTTTGATTTACCTACTGTAAATGTAATGAAACCTTTACTCCTTTATTCCCGTGCCAATTTCTGTATACCTCGATTAATCTTACCGAACAACTATCTAACTAAAGAAAAATCTATATTACCTGAGGATCATGTATCAGTTGGCATTGTTGACTCTACTGTATGGTTTTCTTTGCAACTGTAGAACTAGATAGCTGCATCAATTGCATTGAATGAGAGGATGCGAGTCATATTGCAAGACTTCATTCCCAGTAGAATTTCTACCGATGTTCGTAGTCTGTTTTTTCTTATTTATTTGTATTCTGTGGCTGCAGAGCTGGGCTTATCAGTTCCAAGGTGACTTCTTTGGGAAGATTGTTGCAGTGACAAGAGGATGTCGGCCATGGTCTTGTGGATTTCATTTACGTACTGTGATCATTACTGCTCAATTTGGTTAACTAGTTTTGATTCTTCCAGACGGCAGAATGTGTTGAAATAAGAATATAGTGATTCTAGTGCTTACCGGCAACTCAGGACATCATATTTTCGCCTTTGTTGCCATTGTTGTTTGATATTTCTCATACAATAGACATCATACTATTTTCCTTTGTTTGTGGTATAGTATTTCTTGTAGACAGATGGGGGGCTGTTTTGCTTACTCCTAGACAAAGCAGCCAACAAAATAAGGCATGCCATATTTTGTACTATGAGCTTAAGACATTCTAACACGAAAGGTTTGTTGGGAAATAATCTTGTACACGAAGAGATCGTTGGCCGTTAAATTGTCATTCATGATCTTAAATTTGTTGCCAATATGATTTAGGCATATGTTTTTTGTAACGGCTCAAGCCTATTGCTAGCCGTTATTGTCATCTTTGGGCTTTCTTTCAAGATTTTTTTTTTGTAATGGCTCAAGCCCACCACTATCAAATATTGTTATCTTTGGGCTTTTCTTCCCGATTTTTAAAGTGCATCTGCTAAAGAGAGGTTTCTACACTTATGAAGAATGCTTCATTTTCCTTAATTGATGTGGGATTTTACAATCCATCCCCTTGGGGACCAACGTCCTTGCTAGCATTCGTTCCCATCTCAGGACCCCTCCAAATCCACCAACACATCTCCCTGATGTTTGACTTTGATACCATTTATAATAGCTCAAGCCCACCATTAGCAGATATTGTCTTATTTTGGTTTTTCTTTTTGAACTTCTTCTCAAGGTTTATAAAACGGATATGTTAGAGAGAGAGGTTTACACACCCTTATAAACAATGTTATATTCTGTTCTCTAATCGATGTGAGATCTCACATTTTTTATTCAAGTGGTCAAACCAATCTCAAGTGTTGAACAAGAAGACAACTTATTAGTTATACCAAATCCATTAATAATATTCTCAATAGAAACTTGGAAGCTTTATGCCAAAGAAGAAAAAAATCTGCAAAAAGATCGTACCTAATTCTTTGTTAGACTTCGAACTAGTTTGATGAAGAATTTTCGTTTTCCATCTCGATCAACCAACTATATCCAGTTTCCTTTCTAACCCCTTTCTTTCTCATCAGCTCCCTAACTTCTCTCACATCTCTCCATTTTCCATGAGATGCCAATATGTTAGACATCATAACATGTACATAATCATCAGCAGCCCCTAATTCTATTACTTTTGCAGCTGCTACTTTTGCTAGTTTTAAATCCTTCCAAAGAGCACAAGCACCCAAAAGAGCTCGCCAAACCGACCCATTCGAATCGAACCCCAATTCATGTATCAGCTTCTTACTTCTATAAACATCCCCTCTTTGTCCCATTAGCCTAACCATAGTACAACAATGCTCAACAGTTGGTTCGATACCAAAATCCTCAATCATAGATTTGAAGTACTGCATTGTGGTCTCCAATGGAACCTGGTTATCTGAACATGATAGTAGAATGCTAAGAAATGTGATGCTATCAGGTGTTACATCTTTCATCGTCTTTAACTTCTCAAAAAGATGGATCACTTCCATCGTTTTGCCATTTCGAGCCAAACCCGAGATCATTGCATTCCAAGACACCAAGTTCTTCTTGGGCAATGACTGAAATATCATTTCAGCATAGTTCACATGCCCACATTTGGAGTACATATCGATTAAGGCGCTACCAACGACAGTCGATGTATCTAAACCACGTTTAGTTATGCAACAATGGATTGACGAACCCCATGTCAGTGCCGAGAGCCCTGCAACGCCGCTCAAAATGCTTGAAAATGTGAATTGATCCATGCCGATGTTGCACGAGTGCATCTTAGTGAAGAAACTCAAAGCCTTCCATGCTTCATCCCTATCAACATATCCTGTTAACACTGCATTCCAAGATGAAGAGTTTGGACTATCCATCGTTGATAGAATTTCTACAGCTTCTTCAATATCTCCAAATTGAGCACAACCATTTATCAGTTCGTTATATGATATAGTATCGGGTCGAGGCATCTGTCGTAAATACCTCGATGCCTGTTCTAGCCTTCCATTTCTAGCACTGGCTGCAATAACTGAATTCCATGAAATTGTATCCTTATCAATCATGTCATTAAACACTTTAACTGCCTCTTCAAAAGACTCGCATTTTCCATACGTGTCAATCAAACAATTAGCAACAATGGTATTGTTTTCTAGTCCAAGCTTTACAACTTTTGAATGAATCGACTGACCCAATATCAGCCAACCCAGCTGGCCAGAGGCATTTAAAGCTGCAGACAAAGAATATGAATCCACGAGATTTTCAGACCCATCAAGCGCAATAAACGAAGACAAAGCATTGCGAAACTGTCCACAGTGCACATAACCAGAAATCAAAGAGTTCCAAGAAACCAAATTTGGTTGAGGCATTTCATCAAACACCTTATGGGCACTATCAAAGGACTCACTTTTGACATAGAAATTTACCATGGCTGTGCCCACGAAGACATTAGAGGCAAACCCAGATCGCAAAATGTAGCTGTGAAGCTGGTGACCACAGGAATCCCAGGCGTGGGTGGTGCAGGCACGAACCAGTTGAACCAGAGCGTAGCCATTTGGGTTGCATTTGAGCGCCTGAAAGGCCTCGGCTAGAGCCAACTCGGCGGTGCGGCCGCCACCGGCAAGAACCATTCGGAAGCTGGTCCATGGATCTTGGTAATTGGTCGAGAAACATGGCTGAAAATTGCAGGCATTTTGAATTGAGATTGTGGCGGCAGATTTTTGAAGCAGTGGCTTTTGTGTTTGTAGGTATAATTGTAATTTGGTATAGAAGGGTTTTTGCATAATTTTGCAAATCAATTCCCCATCGCAAAATGGTCTAATTCCCTCGCCCTCTTTCCCCTTCTATAGTGTATAGCCTTCGTTTTTTTTTTTTTTTTTGAATTTTAATATTTTTATTTGTTCGTCGAACCATGAACAGACAATTCATTCCTTTTCATTCAAAAGACTCGAAAAAGTCGATGAATCAGTCTCAGTCCAAATATGAACCAAATCGTTCTCATAACCATATTCTCATGAAAAGTTATTTTTCTAAAATATATATTGAAATTGAATAATAAATTTTAATTAAATGTTTGAAAATAAATAAATAGATGCTTCCAACTAAAATTTTGTTTTTATTAAAAACAAAAATTTGAATAAATGACTTGTGTTAGATGATAAAAGTCTCACATCGGTTAATTTAGGGAATGATCATGGGTTTATAATCTAAGAATACACTCTCCATTGGTATGAGGCTTTTTGAGAAGCTTAAAGCAAAGCCATGAGAGTTTATGCTCAAAGTGGACAATATCATACCATTGTGGAGAGTCGTGTTCGTCTAACAACTTGAACAAGCCAGAAAACAAAAAAAAATTATTTTTTGAGTTACTTGACACAGTCGCACTTTAATGACAGCAGACTTGCGATTGTGCAGCAACAAGCGACGTATGCTCGAGCCTCTAACCCCGGTTCAAGTCTACAAACATGTTACAACTCGACCCATGAACACCTTTAATTATAAAAGTTTAATTAAAAAGTATTGGTGAGGAAATTAATAAAGTCAAGATCACATGATGTTACAATCTAAGGACTTGTGGGTGGAAGAAAGTGCAACAAACCCAACAACTTGTGTGCCATTATAATTGACACCCCCTTTCTCTCTCCTCTTTTATTTTTAACTCCTCCAACTCTTTCCTTTTTATTTTTACGTCCCTACGTTCTCTCAAAATTGAAAAATGTTCCTTACGAGCGCTCGAGTAACTAAAAAACATTACTTTCGATCCATCAATCTACACATAATTTATACGGATTGGATTAGAGAGATCTTTTCGATTAAATCGAAATTTCGTGTTGGTCAAGTTGGTGATCCGAACCACTCGAATAGAGTTCATGACCTAATCCAATCGTCATTATATCCAATCGTCAAGTTGGTGATCCGAACCACTCGAATAGAGCTATTATACATGTAATATTAATAAGAACAAACCCGAAAATTCAGACCCAATCAAAACTAGAAAAAAAAATCTAACTCAACCCTTGGATAGTCCAAATTAGTCGGGTTATCGTGTCATATACACATCTCTAATTTTTTATTCCCGGGTATACCAAAATGACTTTCCACCCCTCGAGAATAGGATGTCAACCTAGATGGAGCAAATTCATTTAGATTCATTGGAACGAGAGTGTTACAGTCCAAGCCCACCACTAGTAGATATTGTTCGTTTTAGCCCGTTATATATCACCGTCAACTTCACAGTTTTAAAATGTGTCTGTTAGGGAGAAATTTATATATCGTTATAAAAAATTATTTATTCCCCTCTCCGACGATAATAAATAAATAATGAAAAAGAATATATTAGTGTAGATGGAGAATGAGTTTAGGCGTTAATACGCTGGACACGCAGATCCCAATAATTTATTAAATATATTTTTAAATTTTTTTATTTTGTATTTTCAATGGAGAATTAATATTATTTTCTTATTATTAATATTTGCCCTTTATTTGAATCATAATATTCCAATAAAAGCTTAAAACACAAGTCAATTAATTTTATTAAAGAAAATACTTTCCCTAATGACTCTCCATCATTAAATTTTTATAGTTATTTACTTTTTTTATTTTATTTTATTGTATTTTATTTTAAAAGAAGCTCGTTTGAGTGCTTTCTAAGACTATAGAGCCCTCATTATCGGGAGGGTAAAGAGTTTCCACTACGAGATGGGTAGAAGAAGATAGTACGAAAAACCTTTCTATAAAAGTTCGAAATGGTGAATTGAGATAGAGTAGACCGACGATGATGGTTTCTAGAATAGACCGAAGGAACCCTATTTGTTTGATTTATTTCAGAAAAAAGCAGTAGCGCTCGACAAGGTAATTTGACCATCAAGAACGAGTATTAACTTTGGTTACATACATTTTTGCCCTAATCAATAACATATGAGATACTTCAAGAAGTTAGATATCGAGACAGATAGTTTATTCACTAAATTTATTAAAATATTACCGTAAATTTTATAAATAGGTATAAAAAATTGTTTTTATTTGAAAGTTTAGAAACTAAAATTAAGGTTTTAAAAGGACATAAACTAAAACGAACATTTTTTTTTTTGAAGTGCAACAATCAAAATGAACACATAAAATGTGAGATCCTACATCAGTTGGAGAGGGGAACAAAACATTTCCTATAAAGGTGTAGAAGCATCTCCCTAGTAGACGTGTTTTTAAATACCGTGAAGCTGACGACGATATGTTACGGATCAAAACAGACAATATCTACTAGCGGTGAGTTTAGACTTTTACAAATGGTATAAGAGTCATACACTAGACGTGGGCTTGAGCGGCTAAAAATAGTATTAGAACCAGGCACTAGACATGTGTTTGAGCCATTACAAATGGACACTGAATAGAGTAGAGACAGACATTGGACGTGGGTTTACGTTGTTACAATTGGTTTGACACTGGACGGTGTAGAGCCATACATTGGATGTGGGTTTAAACGGTTACAAATAATAAAGCTAGACAGTAGATGTGAGCTTAGACTGTTACAAATGATTTGACACTCGACGGTGTAGAGCCATACACTAGACATGGGTTTAAGGGGTTACAAATAATAGAGCTAGACAGTGGACGTGGGCTTGAGTTATTGTAAATGATTTGACACTGGACGATGTAGAGCCATACACTAGATGTGGGCTTGAGCGGCTAAAAATGGTATCAGAACCAGACACTAGACATGTGTTTGAGCCGTTACAAATGGTATGACACTGGACAGAGTAGAGACAGACATTGAACATGGGTTTATGTTGTTACAAATGGTTTGACACGGGACAGTGTAGAGCCATACACTGGATGTGGGTTTAAGCGGTTACTAATAATAGAGCTTCCAGTGGGTTTAAGCGGTTACTAATAATAGAGCTAGACAGTTGACGTGGACTTGGGTTGTTACAAATGATTTGACACTGGACGGTGTAGAGGAAGACACTGGATGTGGGTTTGGGCTGTTACAAATGGTATAAGAGCCCGACATTGGATCGTGTAGACTCGGGACTATTTATTTAAAAATGTGGAATGAAAATGAAAAGAAGCATTAAAAATCATAACTTTGGGCTATGTGGATGTCTTTTTGGTGGAGGAATGCTTGTCACCTACTCATTTCTCTCCACTTTCAACTCCCTCAATCCCTTCCTTCACTTCTCCACCTTCCTAGACAGAGAAAACAAAAACAGAGCTTTCTTCTTCTTCCTCTTCCTCCTCTGTTTCTGTAACAGAGCAACAATGGCGGAGAGCCATAAATGCAAGCTCTGCTCTCGAAGCTTCGTCAATGGCAGAGCATTAGGCGGCCACATGAAAGCCCATTTAGCCACTTTCTCCATTGAACATGAAAATCCCATCAAAACCCTCAGATCACCAGATCCAGAAATGCTCTGCATCTCCACCATCCAAGACAGAGAGAGCGAAACCGAGTCAAAGAACCCAACTCGGCGGCGCTCTAAACGAACTCGGAGATTCAAGTCCGAGTCACCGCCGTCGTCGGAGCCTGCGAGTTCCATCTCCGACACCTCGCCGGAGGAAGACGTCGCCATCTGCCTGGTAATGCTCTCGATGGAACAGGGGAAGGAACAGAGTCGGACGCCGGAATCGAAAAAATCCACGGCGGCGATGCCGGTGACGATGGGTAAAAGTTTCCGATGTGGGAAATGCGAGAAATCTTTCCGATCGAACAGGGCTCTGTTTGGGCACAGAAAAGTTTGCAGAAATGAAGGGGAAGAAGATGGGATTAATGGAGGTGAGTGGAAGATCTTTAAATGTTGTTATTGTTGTAAAGTGTTTGGGTCTGGACAAGCTTTAGGGGGACATAAAAGATCCCATTTACAGGGTTCGATCAGAGCCGCCATTGATGGGGGTTCTAGGAAGCTTGAGATCGGTTTGGATCTCAATTTGCCAGCTCCACTGGAAGAAGATGATTACAGTGTAGTTTCTTTTGTATGATCATTTATAATATTTTTCTTTTAAAAATACTATTTGATTCATATGATATTTTGTTCTTTTATTTTCAACATTTGTTTAGTTCAATCTCTATTTTCATCCTGCTTGTAATATTCTTATTCAAAAGATTTATTGAATGTGTTTATGCTCTAATTCTTATAAATTAAATAATACGTTAATTAGATCTATAGTTTAAAAAATACCAACAACTAGATTAAAGACGAGTAGACCATAATTTTTTTTAAAAGTTGTATTAAATGTTCCTAACACTTTTTTAGTATCTCTTTGACGAACTTTCTGTTACATCCCACGTTTGTTGGAGAAGGAAACGAAACATTTTTTATAAAGGCGTGGAAACCTCTCTTTAGTAGATGCGTTTTAAAAGTATGACGCTAACGATGATATGTAAGAGGTCAAAGCTGACAACTAGTGGTGAGCTTAGGTTATATGCCTAGTTTTTTTCTAATCCTAAATTACATGTTATTAATATTTGAATCGACTCTAGCGGACTCTCCTAATAGAGAAAAAAAGGGGAGGATTTTTTTCGTCGTAATAGTGGGGAGTCTCATGAGATCTACATTAAAATATCATCATTAGCTCAATAAGGTCAAATCCAATAATTGTATAAGCACATTCACGTATTTAAGGAATAAAGACGACTAGACATAGCAGGGGTTAGAATTGTCTCGTATTCACGTATTTAAGGAATAAAGACGACTAGACATAGCAGGGGTTAGAATTGTCTCGTAATCTATTGGTTTTAATGAAGAATACGAATGCTACAAAGAGTTGTGCTCAACAATCTATGTCGATGGTTAGAATCAAATTCAAGTCAAATTCAAGTCATAGCAGAGGGGCGTCATAGCAGAGGGGCACAACAACGACCTTGCCGAAGTGGCTCACAATTGACAATTTTGAAGAATATTTAATAGTCAGTCGGTCTCATCATAATGGTCAATACTATACAATACAGCTTTCTATGAGATGTTTGTGTTAGACGAAACTCTCCACAATGGCATGATATTGTCCACTCCCAAAAGGACAGTACCAATGGAGAGTGTATAAACCCATGACCATTCCCTAAATTAACCGATGTGGGACTTTCATCATCCAACACCTCCCCTCGGCTTTGCTTTGGGCTTCCCAAAAGGCCTCATACCAATGGAGAGTGTATTCTTAGATTATAAACCCATGACCATTCCCTAGATTAACCGATGTGGGACTTTCATCATCCAATTAGGGAATAGTCATGGGTTTATAATCTAAGAATACACTCTCCATTGGTACGAGGCCTTTTAGGAAGCCCAAAGCAAAGGCATGAGAGCTTATGCTCAAAGTGGATAATATCATACCATTGTGGAGAGTCGTGTTCGTCTAACAGTTTGTTTTGTACGACGCATCCCCATGACATGGCATTGGATCTATTAATATCCATTTTCTAATATTTTCTTTTTACATTTTATATCTATATATTTCTAATATTTTTCTCAAAAATTTCAAAACTATAATCTTAAATACAAAATGAAACGAATTACTTTCGGTAGAATTTAGATGTTTTTAAACATCCGAATTTGAAGGATCATGAAGATAAAATGCCTAAAAAATCATAGTATATACCAAATGAAAAAAAAAATTGTAAAAATAAATATAATTGAACGATAATTGACGTATACTTTTATCAAGTTACATGGGCTAAGAACATGCGAAGAATCATTTGCAAACCCTTCTTTTTTATAACTTGATAGGATCAATGATATTGGTTTTAATAAAAGTGTGAATGTTTTCCGCAACAATTTTGTGTTCAACCTGTAAAACTAAGATGAAGACCTTCACTAACATGAAGTATTCTTTCGAGAAGAGATGTCGCTCTACAACGGGCAAGGGGGCATATTGGAAATGTGGTAAAAGATGGGTGTATGAAGAAGACCACTTCTCACATGCCAAGGAAAAACTCGAGATATTCGAACGATCACAAGCTTCTCATTAGTTCAGCAACTATTTTATTTTTAATATATCTCAGCTCATCTCATTTCATCGGTGTCTATCAAAATCAAAATTGAAGCTCTTTAGTCCATTTGAGTTAGCTTAGTAAATAATAGGTTGATTATTATTTCAAGGATCGATGGTTTCACCTCATAATATTTGAAGCTCTTTAAAAAATCAAAATTTCTCATGAGCTTCCAACTTAAATTCTTAAATTTTAAGAAACGTCTCGACAATTCTTAAATTCTTAATTTCATGCCTAATAAATATATATGAATTTCAAAAAATGCGTCAAACACTTAAATCTTATACTAGACATAGATTGATACTTTAAAATTTGGAGACCTATGCTGAGGATTATTGGGAGTGAGTCCACGTTGGTTAATTTAGTAGAAGATTATGAGTTTATAAGTGAAGAATACTATCTCCATTGGTATGAGGCATTTTGGGGAAGCCCAAAGCAAAGTCATGAAAGTTTATGCTCAAAGTGTATCATACCATTGTGGAGACTCGTGATTTTTAACATGGTATCAAAGTCATGCCATAAACTAACCATGTCAATAGAATCCTCAAATATCGAAAAAAGAATGTGAGCCTCGAAGGTTAACATGGTATCAGAGTCATGCCCTAAACTGAGCCATGTCAATAGAATCTTCAAATATCGAAAAAAGAATTGTGAGCCTCAAAGGTCTAATTAAAAGTGACTAGAGTGTCAAACAAGTCCTGAAGTCCAAAGTAAAGCCACGAGAGCTTATACTCAAAGTGGACAATATCATACCATTGTGGAGACTCGTGATTCTTAACGAACTATTCAGTACATTCCTCAAAGTTGACCCTGCTAACTTTGGCAAAAAGGGGAGAATGTTCTTCGTGCCCTACAGCTCTGTTAATCTATCAGACAAGTGTGGAAGGATTGGGCTTCAATCGATACCTTTCAACAGTCTAATATTGTGAATCTTATGGATATATGATCACGGGTGGCTAGGGAATAATCTAAAAGCGACCTTAAGCTAACTGTGTTGCTTCTATGGTCAATTTGGTTAAGAAGAAACCAAATTATTGAACAAAAGATCCTTGTCAACAAAGCTCAACCAGAGCAGAGATAAGAAATGACCACTCGAGAATAGAACTTCTACAGAATATAATCAAATCGCAATATTAGCGAGGAAGTCCATGGGTAAGTTCACGGAACTCAAATAATAGCATAATTTCTTGATTGCATTTAAAATTCTACCCTTTTAATCGGGTATTATTGTATGAATTTTTCAAAAATTCATAAAAACTTCCAATTTTATTTAATTAATAAATCCTAAAAAAAATGGTTAATTTCAATGAAATCAAACATAGATGAAATTAATTTTAGTCAATGCACAAAATTGACCATTAAGTGGTTCTTCAAAAACTTGCCCCATTTGGACAAAAATTAAACCTTAATATTATTATTCTTGGAAATTTTATTATTTTTTTTTGTTACCATATATATGTTTTATAATATTTTATGAGCATCTTTGTATAACATACATGCATATATATATACATACATATATATATATATATATATATATATTATATTATTTTACATAGGTTTTTAATATTTTTTAAAAGAAAAGAAAGATAAGAGAGAGAAAATTATGAGGAGAGAGAAATCATGTTTTTCACGTGGGAAGTCAGCATTTTTGTTTTTTATTGTTTGAAATTTTAAAAAAAATTATTTGACTAAAAATAAATTAATTATGTAATTCTTATTTTCATGTCCATCCTTTTTTTTTTTTTTTTTTTTTTTTTTT
>NW_019272044.1:2355929-2408194 GCF_002738345.1 Cucurbita maxima
TTTTTTTTTTTTTTTTTTTTTATTTCTTAGTAAAAATGACTATTTATTAATACAAAAGTCATTTTAGATAATTTATCTCTAAAATAATTCTTAAAAAAATATTTTTAAAATAAGAAATAAGAAACAGGATAACATTACTAAACACACCTATTATTAATTCCAATTAATTAATAATAAAAAAGAAAATAAAATCACATAATACGAAAATAATAAAAATAAAATATATATTTTAGAGATTAATAATTAAAAAAAAAAACGAAGCTCATTGGGTGGGTGGTGCTTATTTCAGGGGTTTTTTTTCTTTCTTTCTTATTATTATTATTATTATTATTTTTCTTTATTTATTTTTAATTTTTTTTTTCTTCTCTCTCTGTGACATTTCGTTGCAAATCCTTCTGTAGATCTGTAAGTTATTGTCTCTTGTGCTAGAATTCATGGCTTTTCGCTGCGCACAATGCGTTGAATTTTAGTGTATGTTTAGAATTGTGTGTGTGTGTGTGTGTGTGTGTGTGTGTGTTTCTTTTTGATTTTGGTAATCCTTGTTAGTTGATTTCTCGTTGCTTGATTGGAGAGGTTTCAGAGTAGACGGATCTTGCTCGTTTTAGGGTTGGATGTATTGGATTAGAGCTTGCGTAGTTGGGGGAAGTGGTATTGAGGTGCATTTGATCGATTAGGGCTGGATCTCTCGGTCTATGTTGCGGCTTTAGCTGTAATCGAATTGGTTGAGGTGAGAATTCGGATTTGTTCTTCGGGTTTGGTGTGAATTTGGGGGGGCGTATTTAGGGTTTAAAAGATGGCTCCCAATCCTCCTCCATTTCAGGTGGAGGATCAAACAGATGAAGAATTCTTTGATAAATTGGTGGAAGATGAGTATGTGGAGGGCGATGATTCAGGATCCAAATTCCTCGATGGAAATGATTCTGACGATGCCAAGGCATTTTCTAATCTGAGTATGAATGATGCAGACAATACATTCAAGGATTCTGGTGGTGTTGGTGACCATGGGCATGAAGCCATAGGGGAGAAGGGCTTCGTGGAGGCTGATCCAGGGGCATTGGGAGCACATGCAGAAGAGAAGGCTTCTTTGGTTTCTTCTAATTCTGTAGGGGCTAATGATGATTTTGGATCAGAGTCAACCTCCGATTCGTTGGCGGGCAAGAGCGGTGAATCTGGTGGTCCGGCCATAAAGGAGGTAGGATGGAGTTCGTTTCATGCTGGTTCATCGCAAAATTGGGGGCAGGGGTTTGGATCATATTCGGATTTTTTCAATGATTTAGGTAACAATGACGCAGGGCCTCTCAGTGGGTCCTTGGAGAATAATTTGAATGGTGAAACGATGGTTAAATCTAGTGCAGAAGAGAACCATGCAAATAACTCTGTTAATTATGTGCCGTATCAAAATGATCATCAAGTTTTTGAAGGATCCACAGATCAAAATCATCATCAAGTTTTTGAAGGATCCACAGATCAAAATCATCATCAAGTTTATGAAGGATCCACAGATCAAGTTTCGGCTGAGAATGATTTAAGTAGCAGTCAGCAGTGGGAAGATCTCTATCCAGGGTGGAAATATGATTCGGTTTCGGGACAATGGTATCAAGTAGAGAACTCTGTTGCAGCGGCGAACGTCCAAGCTATCTTTGATAGTAATTTGAACGGCGAATGGCCTGATGTTTCTGCCACAAAAACAGAGGTGGTGTATTTACAAACTGCTCAGTCTGTTGTTGGCACTGTAACTGAGACTAGCACGACAGATGGTGTTGCTAACTTTAATCATGTATCACAAGGAAATACTCGGTACCCTGAACATATGTATTTCGATCCTCAATACCCCGGTTGGTATTATGACACAATTTCTCAAGTATGGTGCTCCTTGGAATCCTATAATTCATCAATTAAAACAACTAATGAAGCTCCGCATAATCAAAACGAGCATGTATCAGCTTATAGCTATAATTATGGCAACAGTAGTATGTATGGTGATAATGTGCAGCCTAACGAATATGGATCGAGCGATGTGAATAATCAAGGCCTAGATGACAAATTGATAGGGTCTCACCATAATGAAAATCAACAGAGTTTGACTAGCTGGTCAACAGAAAGTGTTTCATCTCAGGCTGAGCCAACTTTTGGTGGAAAGCAGCTAGTGGATACGTCTTCAAGTCCTGATTTTTCTGTAAGAAATGAGCAGCAGAAGTCTATTAGTTCTTATGGAACAGTTCCATCATATTTCCAACCAAGTCAGGGTCGTAGTGACGTCAATGGACCTACCAGCTTAAATAGCTTCCCCTCAACTATGGATTATGGTCATCAGGTTCATCAGGAAAATTCGAAGGAACATGAACATGTGTCTCTATCGAGTGACTATTATAGCAATCAGAAACAGGTGACTAATATTCAACAATCTTTTCACGGAGGTCATCAGTCTTCTTATGCTTCAAATGTTGGAAGATCTTCTGCTGGACGTCCTCCACATGCATTGGTAACATTTGGATTTGGAGGTAAACTTGTTGTGGTGAAAGAAAGCAGCTCGTTTGGAAACTCAACTTATGGTAGTCAGGTTAGGACACCCTTTTTATCTGTCTGTTTCCCTCTTGTTGCATATAGGCTAATAGGCAGGAAAATACTCTGTTGCAGGTGTTGGCTTTAATATTTTACTTGTCGATACATATACCACAATCAAAATAATCATGTCCCGCTGTGTGCTTCTTCAAATTAAAAATATTTCAAGATATATTCATTCGGATGCATCGAGTCTACTCTGATCTGTCATCTTTGTTACTTGTGAAGGATCCTGTTGGAGGCACAATTTCTGTCCTGAACATGATGGAAGTTGTCATGGGTAACACTAATGCCAACGCTATTGGCAATGATGTTGGTGCAAGCGATTACTTCAGTGCTCTCTGCCAACATTCCTTTCCTGGTCCATTAGTTGGTGGAAGTGTGGGGAATAAAGAGTTGCAGAAATGGATTGATGAAAGGATTGCAAATTGTGAATCATTAGGAATGGATTACAGAAAAGGCGAAGCATTGAGGCTGCTTCTTAATTTGCTTAAGATATGCCATCAGCATTACGGGAAACTTCGATCACCATTTGGCACTGACACTGTGTTGGGGGTAACTTACTCCCCCCATAGAATATAAATGTGTTTGACATTATGGCCAACTCTTATCTTTATATTTTTACATTTAAATTTACATTGTTGACATTATGGCCAAATGAGGAGTTGAGATATCTCTCCGAGAGGACGGCCATGGAGTTAATAAAAACTCATCTAATTGGAGTAGCCAACACAAGCTTTTTTGTGATTACTCCACATTCCTTATTAGTTTAGATTGGAAGGTCTACTTGTAATTCTGTTGGGGAAGGGACTCCTGCTCCCTTTGCCCACCAGGGTGTTTTCTTTTGCCTGTTTTGGAAGCTTTTTCTTATCCAATAGATCGCTTGTAGGAGATATATTCTTAAGTATGACTAGTGTCATTCATGTACGTGTTACACTGATTATTGTGGCTTTGGAGATTTCTTGTGGTGTGTTGGGCCAATTTACTCCTAATATATTATTTAACACTATCTAATTCCGAGTTTTTTCTGCATCTTATTCAGAGTCCTCACGTAGCTTTCGATATCTATTGCTCTTGCTTCCAAAGAGCTTTCTCTCCTGCCAATATGTGTGTGTGCAAATGATTGATTTAAAAGAGCAGTGTGTGAAGAAGTATATATTTAATTATTGTTTCAATTAAAAGTCAATTTTTTAGAAGAGAAACAATTTAATTGATAAATGAAAAATTCAAATTACTTGTCCAGTTCTCTTTCTCGTAGTTTAATTATTGAACCTTTGGTTTGTTACAACTTATTGTTGCACCGTTCTGAGCTATCCTTACACTATGCCCATGGGCAATGTTCCAACTCTGTTCATTATGAACACTTCAACTACATTTCTTCCTAATTTATACTTGTATTTTTTTATCAGGAAAGTGATAATCCAGAATCAGCAGTTGCCAATCTTTTTGCTTCTGCCAAGGAGAATGGTGTGCAATTCAATAATTATCATTCGCTTAGTCACTGCTTGCAAATATTGCCTTCTGAAGGACAAATACAGGTATTAATTGATAATTCTCCATTCTAAAGCAAATACATGATAACGAGATTGAAACAAGAGTAAATCATTAGCTTCTGGGTGATGTAACATTTTCTTGGTGCATGTTCTAGGCAACTGCTTCTGAGGTTCAAAGTCATCTAGTATCTGGTAGAAAAAAAGAGGCTTTACAATGTGCACAAGAGGGTCAGTTATGGGGACCTGCCCTTGTTCTTGCTTCACAACTTGGCAACCAGGTTAGTTTGTTGTGTTTTTATTTATTTATTTATTTATTTTTCCTGTTGGGTTTTATCTTTGCTAACAATCCTTCTTAGATTATGTCTTGGATTCTCAAATGCATATATTTGGTGAAAACTCCTTATATTTGAAGTCTTATTTATGTATAGCGTGCATTTTGAATTTTGCAGTTTTACATTGATACTGTAAAGCAAATGGCTCTTGAGCAATTGGTACCTGGATCGCCTTTGCGGACACTATGCCTGCTTATAGCTGGGCAACCAGCAGAAGTCTTTTCTACAGTTTCGACGCCTAACATCAATCCTCTGGGTGGTAGCATGGCTCAAAACTCTTCACAGGTGATGTAGGGTTGAGATGCGTCTTAAAAATATATCCTGTATTGCTGTATGCCTTATCCCTTAACTCAACTATGGTGCTACAATGGATAGTATTTTCTTTTCCTTAATGAAATGGAAACCAACTCTGTAATGGGAGAGCAGTGAAGATCAGCTTTTCTTAATTTTTCAGGATATGTGATGTTTTATTTATTTATTATTATTCGGGTATTTGTCCCTTACGAAGCTCATGTGTTGTTCTGTGTGTCATATTCACAGTTTTCTGCTAATAGTATGCTGGATGATTGGGAAGAAAATTTAGCAGTGATAACTGCCAACAGGACAAAAGATGATGAACTTGTAATTATTCACCTTGGAGACTCCTTATGGAAGGAAAGGAGTGAGGTTAGATTATTTCTGAAAAATATTTGCGACTGATGTTTCATTGAATGTTTCATAACCTGAATCGGCTGGGCAACATTTTCAGATAACTGCTGCTCACATTTGCTATTTAGTTGCCGAGGCGAACTTTGAGTCATATTCAGACAGTGCTAGACTCTGTCTTATTGGAGCTGATCACTGGAAATTTCCTCGAACCTATGCTAGCCCAGAGGCTATCCAGGTATTCATTAGATATATTCCATGAAGCACAATCAGTCGTACGATTAAGTTTATTGATGTGTGGATACGGGTGTGACATTTATTGGGCATGTATTGAACACTTGTTAATAAAAATGTGCGGATACTTGTAGACATAAAACAAACAATTATCAGGAGTGAGCTAAAAGTATTCAAACTCTTATTTTTTTTAAAAAAATGGAAATAAAATAGAATATAAGACAAAAATGATTGATTTTTGACTTCTTGTATATAGTTAAAAACATGCATTCTACTGTCCACTGTTCTCATATAGGTGCCTTACATTTTTAGAAAATAACCTCTCTTTGTGGTGTTCTTGATCTTTGGATCTAGCATGTGCTGTCTGCTACTTATTGGAAATTTTCCTTTCTTGTGTATCGTACCGATGTTGTTTTACAATTATTTCCAGCAGTCTTCTGTTGTAAGCACTTCTTTCCTTTATTTATTTATTTTTTTAATGATTTACTTCATAAATTCATACAGAATTTACTTGTGTATCTGGACAGAGAACTGAATTATACGAATACTCCAAAGTTCTTGGAAACTCTCAGTTTATCCTTCTACCATTTCAGCCATATAAGCTCATATACGCATACATGTTAGCAGAAGTGGGGAAAGTTTCAGACTCATTGAAGTAAGTGCCTTCACTGGTTTACATTTCTTTTTTCCTTTGGATAAGAATTATACATCAAAAAAGCAAAAAATTATGAAAAAAAGAGAACCTGGATCCTCCTGGATTTATATATTTTGAATAACAATCTCGAGACTGAAAAATGGAAAAAAGTAATAATTTCTTCATTTTCACTTAAAGCGCCTAAGGTCCCCCGAAAGTTGTAACGTTAGCACCCCAAAGAAGAGCATTCATATTGTTTATCTAAGGAATTTTAACATTTTCAAAAGTATATTCCCAAGAATACTATCTATTGTGATTCCTATCATGTTCCAAAAAAACAAAAAAAGAATATCTATTGTGCTGAGTCAGGAAACGATTAAATATTTGAGACCAAAATCAATAAAAATTCTGTACCTGCATCATCTAGTCCTTTGAGAGAGGCCAAATAGACTATCAAGATTTCTTATCCGTATTCGAATGACTTCGGGTTTTTGATGATCTTACAAGATCATGATATTCTGGAATTTGGATCAGGTATTGCCAAGCAGTTTTGAAGTCACTTAAAACTGGTCGTGCACCTGAAGTTGAAACATGGAAGCAGTTGCTGTTTTCTCTTGAGGAGAGGATTAGAGCCCATCAACAGGTATTCATCCTATTTTCTGGGTTTCAGAACTAAAACATTGAGGCAGTTTCAATAAATGTTTATACAATTTGCATATAACCCGTAGGGTGGATACACAGCAAATTTGGCCCCCGCAAAATTAGTCGGAAAACTGCTAAACTTTTTTGACAGTACTGCTCATCGTGTTGTCGGGGGCTTGCCACCTCCTATACCATCAACTTCACATGGCAATATTCATGATAATGAACATTATCATGAGCCAGTGGTCCCGAGAGTATCAACTAGTCAGTCAACAATGGCGATGTCATCCTTAATTCCATCTGCTTCAATGGAGCCCATAAGTGAGCGGACTGCCGATAGCAGTAAGATGACAGTTTCAAGCAGGAGTGTTTCAGAGCCAGATTTTGGAAGAACTCCAAGACAGGTGTGATGTTTGTAATTTTCATTTTTACTCTGTCACGGTTGAAAAAGATATACCAGATCAAGTGATCAATTCTATTATTTGCAACAGAATCAGATCAGTTCTTCAAAGGAATCAATGTCAGCTGATAGTCAAGGCAAAACATCAGATTCAAGAGCATCTCGTTTTACTCGTTTTGGTTTTGGTTCACAATTGCTTCAAAAGACTGTTGGATTAGTCTTGAGACCTCGCCTGGGTCGACAGGTTGTTACTCGCATCAGATTTTTCTAGATTTTCCTCGAAATCTTTGTATTCTTTCAAACGTGTTGCCTATATCTTTTCTATCAGCCACTTATATTTGTTTTTGTTTTTCCGTTGTGTTACTGAAGGCGAAATTGGGTGAGAAGAACAAATTTTATTATGATGAAAAGCTGAAGAGATGGGTTGAGGAAGGTGCCGAGTCTCCAGCAGAAGAGCCAGCCTTACCACCACCTCCCACAACTACAACATTCCAGAATGGTGGAACTGATTACAACTTGAGATCTACACTAAAGAAAGAAGCACCATCCCATGATGGAAATGTGGAGTTTGCAAGTCCCAATCCTATTCCTGCAGAAAATAGTTCCGGAATCCCCCCTATCCCGCCAAGTTCAAACCAATTCTCAGCTCGTGGACGGATGGGTGTTCGTTCAAGGTACTACATCAAATGTTTAATTCGTGTGTCATCAGTGAAACATATGTTTCCTCGTTGCAACATTCAGTGAAACTCAAGCTGTCTTATTTGATTTTGTTAGGTATGTTGACACCTTCAACCAAGGGAGTGGGAGCTCAGCAAACTTGTTTCAGTCACCTTCCGTTCAATCAATTAAGCCGAAGGTTGCTGCCAGTGCGAAATTCTTTGTTCCAAGTCCCGCATTGCCAACCGAACCGACAGAGGAGACTATACCGGAATCCTGTCATGAAGACACTACAACCATTGAACATCCTTCAACATCCACCACAAACGATTCATTTTCTAGTCCCTCATCAACTATGCCTATGCAAAGGTTCCCTAGCTTGGGAAACATCTCAGTCAAGGGTGCAAATAAAAGTGTCAATGGGCCCTTTGGAGCAGAAAACTCCCGACGAACTGCATCATGGAGCGGTGCAAACTTCAGTGATGCCTTAAGCCCCCCTCATAAACCAACGGGGCTTAAACCTCTCGGCGAAGAATTGGGTATGCCCCCATCCTCTTTTATGCCTAGCGAACAACCACCACCACCTTTTGTCCAAGCACCAATTAATGGCGGTGGTGGCATGGGAGATGACCTCCATGAGGTGGAACTTTAAGTAGTTAACATGTAAATACTAAGTTTTGTTCCTTAGTTGACCCACACAGATACTCGAATACAATCGTCGCGCCTGCATCTCTCCAGCATAAAAAGATCGGTCGTCGTATGCACCAGAATATAGAGTTCATCAAAGCAAGTCCTCAGCAAGTATGTGCCGTTTTTGTTTTCTCTGAAATCTCTTTGTTCCCAACCCTGAAATTTGTGAACACAAATATAGTCCACAATCATCTCTATATGCTTATATGCTTTAGATGTGAGTTGATTTTATTCTCCTAGGAGTTACCAATGTATGATACTTCTGGAGCTGGTATTTTACATTAAAAGCAAAGACAGAAGGCCTTTGTTGGCACCATTGTACAGCTCTTTTGTTTATTAACCCCCGTCCGCCCACCCGCCCCTCCCGTTTTTCAGAGACTAGAAAATGGCCCTTAAGGTGCTTCAAATTTGAACATCATCAAGATGGAAAAGTGTACTGAATTGTGAAGAATAAGACGATTTGTTCCTTGTGATTGCAATTTGCTTTTAGATGTGGATGTGAGGCTTGGAGTATTCTTAAAACATTTTACCTTATAGTGGCAACGAGGGGGTTGCCACGACCGTGGAAGCCATGTTTGCAGTGGAGGAGTGCGTTGAGCTATTTTATGTCATAAAGGATTAAGCATTTTGGAGGTTGCTGATTGTTCATATGTTTGTGGAAATTAAAGTAAGAGTGCAATATTGGAGGTTGAAAGACCTTTCGAAGACATGCAATTTAATAAAACATTCCAACATGAAGTCATTCTCATGATCCTATTTGTCATTTTCGCTCAATGACGATATCCGGAGAATAAGCATCGGCTAACTCTATATCAGTGGCTGCGGTAATACAGAGGATGCAAGCGTTATCTGAAATGATCGGACGAAAAGCGTCGGTAGGTGGCTTTTCAAGTCGTCAAATCCCAGGGCTCAACCCTGGACAAGTGGTAGAAACTAAAAAGCGTCTATAGGTGGCTTTTTAAGTCTGTCGTCAAATCCCAGGGCTCAACCCTAGACAAGTGGTAGAAACTACCAAGCTGGATACAGTAGGGGGCAGAGGGAATTTTCGGTGCAAAAACTACCAAGCTAGATACAGTAGGGGTAGAGGGAATTTTCGGTGGAGCAATGAAATGCGTAGAGATCGAAAAGAACATTAACAGTGAAAACACTCTGCTGGGCCAACACTGACACTAAGAGACGAAATCTAGGGGAGTAAATGAGATTAGATACCCCAGTAGTCCTAGTTGTAAACGATGGATACTAGGCTTACTTGAAAAATCATTTTGAAAAAGTATGAGTTTTTACTATACTTGATGAGGCTACCTGGACACTCAACATGCAATTTTCTCGCAAAGTTATTTTCCATCACATTTTTAGTGCTCATCCATCACATTTTTAGTGCTCATTTGTGGTTAATTATCTAGACACATCGTGTAATCTTTTATAAAATCTTTTTCAATCGCCCCTTTTTAGCGATCATCATTATACTCAGACACACAACGTGTTATCTTTCCACAAAATCATTTTCAATCGTTGTAACACCTCATGTCCAAGACTCATATCAAGATTTGGAACTCGGATTCGACACCTAATTCCCCCGACATGCCTTTGCATCTCTGCAACACGTTCATGTTACCTGTTTGTCTCGAAATGCTTCTAAGAGTGAAAACTATCCTCACAAACCAACGAGTCTTTTTAGCATGTTTTGTCATCATTTATCAACACGAGTCCTTTTAGCATAAGTGAGAACAAATCATACTAAAACAACTAGTGCTGATTTGTAGTAGTAGTTTTCACTATTGGAAACAATTCGAAACAAATAAGTAATGTGACCATGTTGTAGGGATATAGAGCAGTGTCGAGATCATTGGGTGCCAAATCCAATTTCAAATCGTGGACCTGAGTTGTTAAATAGTAATAGAGCTAAATATCTCCCAATAGGATGTGGTTCGAAAAATCCGATAAAATCGAAATGATAAAGAGAAGATTAGCATGACCCATATAGACGTACACAAATCGAGAAATTGTTTGAATCATGTACACGAAGCATTACAATCAACTCTTTTAGCTATGGTTCTTGATTAATTTAATTAACCAAACACACCCCTTGTAATCTTTTCACAAATCTATTTTATTTTATTTTTTTAAAACAAATTTAACAAAAAGTCTTTTTAAGTATTTTATTAAAATCATTGCCAAATTTGTAGCTGCGAACACTCCGTGCATTTTTCCAATTAAAATGAAAAATTGAGCGAGTATGAACTTGGCGATGCCTTTAGGGTCAACGAGTCAAATCCATTATTGAATGGTAACCATTGGATCGATTTGCTGACAATAATTTTGTACACCGCCAGATAATTTCTGAGAATTTGCTTCTCGCAATCCCGTCCCACGCCGGTTTTTCTCCCAAAAACCCTTTTCCAGTTTTGCAACTTGCTATCACAACCTCGGCCGCATTCAATCTCTCGAAAACTGGGACAAATCGATAGAATTAGCTCAAATTCTTCGAAACCCAGTTCCATTTCATCCATGGCCGACCATCCTGATGATTTACACGAACTTCTTGATAGTATGCCCTTCAAACTTCATCCAATCCGTTGTGGGATTCTGTTTCTTTTACGTTTTTCTTCGTGTTTGTTATGAATTCTGTTCGAATTGTCTCAGGTGCTTTGGACGATTTTCAGAAATTCGACCTTAGTCCTTCCGTTTCGAGGTTTATCGATCAATCTCTGTTGGAAACTTCCTTTTGGTAGAGTTTTTAGTCGGTTTCTTGACGTTTTTAGTTCTGTGTTCTTGTAGAAGTGGAGATGGGGCGGAGAGTAGGGCGGTTCTTCCTTCTGGGGTTCAAGGTTTAGGGATGGGTTTGCCTGACCTAAGGAGCAAGAAAAAAGGGAAGCAAAAAGTTTCGAAGGAATCGCATGTCTCTGAGGCTCTTGATAAGCTCAGAGAACAGACCAGGGAGGCTGTCAAGGGGCTTGAATCAGTGACTGGTCCTAAACCTGGTGTTGAAGATTTTGGTAAAGATGCTTTGATGGAAGATTGGGTGAAGCAGTTCGAGGAGATGGCTGGCTCTCAGGTACATTGCTTCAAGCCTTTGGAACTCTTGAATGTTGAATCTGGCCTTTAATTGCATTACTTTTCCTTGTTCTGTCTCTTGAACAATGTTTTGTAGTCTCAAGTGATTAGATTCTGATTAAGGGGGAGTTTGGTATGATGATGAAGGAGTGTGTAGTGTTTTTAGAAGGAGATTTTTATGGCATTTGGTCCATAGTTAAAGGTATTTCTTCTGAAAATGCTTGTAGAAGAAGAGGAGGAGGTAAAGATGCTCTAAATCTTCTTTCATTATCAAGTAACTTGTGACATTTCAGTCATCCTCTTTGGGTTTTCCTTTTCGGGCTTCCCCTCAAGGTTTTTAAAATGCATATGTTAGGGAGAGGTTTCTACACCCTTGTAAAGAATGTTTCGTTCCCCTCTACAACTGATGTAGGATCCCACAATCCACCCCCATCTGGAACCCAGCGTCCTCGCTAGCACTCTTTCCCCTCTCCAATCGACGTGGGGTCTCACAACCCCGCCCCCCTTTGGGGCTCAACATCCTCGTTAGCACACCGTTCGGTGTCTGACTCTAATACCATTTGTAACAACCCAAACCCACTGCTAGAAGGTATTGTTTTCTTTGGGCTTTCCCTCAAGGTTTTTAAAACGCGTTTGCTAGGGTAAGGTTTCCACACCTTTATAAAGAATGCTTCGTTCCCTTCTCCCAACCGATGTGGGATCTCACAAGTGATGTCTAGTTGTTGACCCTTGCATATGCTGACAATAACGAAGACTTATTCTTAGCGTTTTTTTTTGGAGTTTGCAAGTGTTTCTAAATATTTTCTCCCTCATTTTTCAGAAAAAAGCATCTTCCATATCTTTCCAGGTCCTTTTTTGTTAGAAGGTTCTCTATGGAATGACAATATGATTCTTGGTTGCCCTGTATCATTATCTTGCTTTAGGTCCTTCATTTATTGGGGATTTTGCCTTCAGACACTGTATATTCCTTTTACGCAATGGAGTTTTAACTTGTTTTAAACGAGTTCAAATGTCTACGTTATAAGTTTTCTGTAAACCATCATTGCTAAAATTCTTCACTATTGAGAGATAGATGGCTTTGAACTCGATTGGCGAGTGCATTTAATCGACGTTAGGTACTCTGAAATAGTTGAAAATGGTCTAAATGGTCTAAGTTTAACTGTTTATGTAAAATAGGTAGTAGTATTATTGATTTCCCAACCACCTCCCTCATGATATATATTTGTCATCTACGCACACTTAGTTTTTTTAATTGATGGTGTGAACAAAGGCTTCTTTGTTGAATAGAATCTTGGTCAAAAGTTAATCTGGTTGGATGTACTTGGAAATGAGATGGAGTGGATATTTCATTGAAGGAATAGCCTTATTTACAAATTGGAAGTTTGAACACGGGGCAACCAGTAGAACCTTGTTAGGTCCCACATTGGTTGAAGAGAGGAACGAAACATTCTTTATAAGGATGTGGAAACCTCTCCCTATCAGACACGTTTTAAAACCTTGAGGGGAAGTCCAGAAGGAAAAACCCAAAGAGGACAATATCTGCTAGTGGTGGGCTTGAGCGGTTACAAATGGTATCAGAGTCATTCACTGGACGGTGTGCCAACGAGGACGTTGGGACCCCAAGGGAGGTGGATTTTTAGATCCCACCTCTGTTGGAGAGGAGAGCAAAACATTCTTTATAAGGGTGTGGAAACCTCTCCCTATCAAACGTGTGTTAAAACTTTGAGGGGAAGTTCATAAAGGAAAACCAAAGAGGACAATATTTGCTAGCAGTGGGTTTGGGTGGTTACAAATGGTATCAGAGCCAATCACCGAGCGATGTACCAACGAGAATGCTGGGTCCCGAATGGGGGTGGATTGTTAGACCGTACATCGGTTGGAGAGGGGAACAAAGCATTGCTTATAAGGGTGTGGAAACCTCTCCCTATCATACGTGTTTTAAAACCTTAAAGGGAAGCCCATAAGGGAAAGCTTAAAGAGGACAATATCTGCTAGCAGTGGGTTTGGGTTGTTACACTCCTTTTCTGCAAGAAAGAGGCGTAGAAGGGTTTTCTTCAATCATTGTTCTTTCGAGTAGTCCTAAGCGATTTCATGGTTCTGCATTGGAATCTAAAAAAACTTCTTATATTTTTTTTCCCAAGCTCCCAAGTGTTAAATGGGGAAGAATTTTTATATTCCAATCTAAATGTTGCCTTACCACCTTTCCCTTCACTTATCTTACCCCTCAACAATCATTATGTCTTCACTCCTTTGGGCCATGTTCTAGGCTTAACAAGAGGAGTTATTCACTCGACAAAGGATCGTCCACCTCGTGGGGACGTCTTTGTGATTGACTCTGAGGTAAGTTTGAGTCGTGTGGAATCAGTCATTCAGCCAATGGATTTCAATATGGAGGTTGATGTTTTTGAAGTTTTTTCGAAAGTCTTTTGACTTATTATTTCAGTGTTGTGACAGAAGAAGGAAACCGCATCATTCATGTCGGCCAAATTTTGTGTGTTGATAGAATCTTGAGGTTTCGAGTTTCGTGAAATTTCTCTTTCGTGAAATTATTTCCGGTTTAGCTTTACAAAGTTTTGTTTTGAATTCATATTTAGATTGATGACTTAGTTGAGGAGATTTTTTATTTCTTTGCTGGTGATGGTTTTTCCAAAAATTTCTTTCAATGGGTTAATAGTTTTTGAAAAGCTGAAGAGTTTTTCAAGGTTGCTTGATGATGGGTTTTTTTAAGGTTTGTCGTGGGTTGGTGATCGGTTCTTCGCTTTCTTTGGAAGACGTGAAGTAGTTTTTAATTTTTTAGTGTTGGGTGGTGTGAGATCTCACATCGGTTGAAGAGGGGAACGAAGCATTCTTTATAAGGCGTAGAAACCTCTCCCTAGCAAACACGTTTTAAAATCCTTGAAGGGAAGCCCGAAAGGGAAAATCTAAAGAGGACAATATCTGCTAATAGTGGGGCTTGGATTATTATAGGTGGAGGCCTTATTTATAGTTTCCTCGTTCATTTGCAAGCCCGCTAAGTTTTTCGGACAAAGTTTTTCGAAATTGAACCATAAATGAACATTTTCCTTGGGGCACCCTTTTGATCACTCTGTTTTGGCCATTTTTCCATTTGAGTCTTATCATGAATTTTTAACGTGCACTATTTGTTAGGACATGGAATCCATTGTTGAGACCATGATGCAACAACTTTTATCCAAAGAGATCCTCCATGAACCAATGAAAGAAATAGGAGAAAGATATCCCAAGTGGTTGGAGGAGCATAAAGCAAGTTTGAGCAAAGAAGAATACGAACGCTACTCTCAGCAATACGTACTGATAAAAGATCTCAACATCGTGTACGAACGTGAACCCGACAACTTCAGTAAAATCGTTGAGCTCATGCAGAAAATGCAAGAATGTGGTCAGCCACCAAATGATATCGTGCAAGAACTGGCACCTGATTTCGACTTAACAAATCTTGCACAACTGTGAGTAGATTCTCCCTGTTCTTATCTCTCGTTCGTTCTTTTCGTATCGTTCGTCATGAACATATTTTAACGAATATACTCTCTCGATATGTGTATATATATATGTGCAGATCTCCAGAGATGTTGGAGTCTCAGGCAAATTGTTGTATAATGTGAGGTAATGGTAATGCTTTTGGATGATCTGATATGTGCTGCTGCTTTCCTTCCATTGATTTTCTCATATTTGCTCAGAAATATTGTTAAATCTCCAAGAAATTACTTTGTCCAATAAATAATTATATGTTGTTAAGTTTCAATGTTCAACCCTAGTTTTTAGTTTATACTCAAATCTTATAATTATACCTTGCCTGCCTATTGTGCCTTTTGCCTTGGTTTCAATCGTGCACTTTTTTTTCGATCTCACACTCACACGCACACACACACGCTCACGAACATAAGATTATTGTAGTAACGGGCATGGTTTCTACCTTGTCTGTTTGTCTGGGCTTCGGCTTGGATTATGGATTGGAAATAATGTAGCACCTTGTAGTAACGGACATGGTTTCTATCTTGTCTGTTTGACCGTAAACTTTGTCTCGTTGTATCAATTTTAACTTCGTGGGAGAAAGAAAAGAGAAAAGGAGACTAATTATTATCTCTTTCGTTTCCACATCTTTGTCATATTTAGAAACTTCAATATTTATATCAATTTAGTCTATAAACTTTCAAAAGTGTTTAATAGGCTCCTAAACTATCGTTCTATCTAGTGTTAATAAATTCATATTCGAAATTTTTTAAAGTTAGTTACATAAACATTCAATTTAAACATTCAATTTTGTTTTTAGTCTATCAATAGAATATAACATTCAAATAGGTATCATGCTAATTAATTTAAAATTTTTAAACACAATTTGACACAAAATTAAAATTTGAATGATTTGTAAAGTTCAATCACGAGTGAAATAGATTTCTAAATTCAAATCAAACATATTTCAAAGAATATTTGAACAATTTTTCAAGTTTAATAAATTTTATAAATATGATTTTATTTAGAATTTATTCACCAAATTCCATAAAAATCACAAGAAAGTGAAAACTGTGTGTATATATATATATATATAATCCCTTTCCACGTATAAAAATGAGTATAAACACTATTTTCTTACACTAAACCAAGCCTTTTCCATTTTCAATTCTATTCCCCAGAAGGAAAAAAGAACTGTCCGTTCCAAATCCCAATCATCAACACCATTTATTAAACCTAGAAGGCGACAAAGACTCACCCGATTTCACCGCAAAGAAAGCATCTCTGTCAATCGAAGACCGGATTGCCGCTGCCATCCTCACCGCCGCCGTCCAGACTACCGGCGCCGCGCAGAAGGCGTATACGAAAATGCAGAGTCCTCTGACCACGCCGTCGGGATACCAGGGAAAGGCCATGACGAGAAGGACGCCGAAGATTCCGAGGGACGGGACGAGGACGGAGAGGATGGGGAGAAGGAAGACGGTAGCGGCGAGGAAGGAGAAGGTGTAGGAGCCTAGCAAGAAGAGGCCCCATCCAAGGAGCGGGTGGATGGTGGTGGGAATGATGAGGAATGGAATGGCGTAGGCGGCGAGGATGGACCAGAAGGCGGCGAGCTTGAGGGCGTATTGGAAGGAGGCGGCGGGTTTTTCCGATCGGCGGTGGGAGAGCTTGGTGAGATTAGGGCGAGCGAGACGGATCATGGCGAGAATCCCTAGGTAGAGCAGAATCTGGATGAAAACCACCGGCAACTCCCCTCCGTACCTGTGAGTATTTTAGTCAATTAGGTTTCGCAAATTTGTAATAATTTTGTTCGGAGAAATATCAAAATTGGCATATAATAAATTAGTTTTTAATATAAATAATATGTAATAATTCAATCTTTAGCACAAATATTTTAAATTATTATAAATTGGAAATTACATAACAAAATTTTACAAAATTATAAAGGTTAGAATTAAATTGTAATAAAATAGAAATATATTAAACTAAAATTTAAAGATTAAATTAATAATTTCATAAAACTTTAGAGACCAAAAACTATTTTTAAAATATTTAGATTAAAAAGTGATGGAAAACCTAAAGCTTTTTTGGCTTTATTTTTATGTGTACAAAAATTTAATCCAAATTCTATTTAAATAATTATAATATATGTTAATTTATTAAAACATGTTAATTAAAAAGTTAAATATCATTTTAGTCTAACTACTTCCCCTTTTAATTTAAGTCATTAATTCTCAAAATTATAGTAAATCTTAAATTTAGTCTAATTTAGAATAATTTTGAATTTAATATTTTATAGTTATTTTTTATTATCAAAATTAATTAAATAATAATAACAATCGAAAACACATAAACCAAAATGAAAAAAAAATAAATAAAACAAAGTATAACCTTTAAAAGTTTAGGTGAAAAGGGAGAGAATTTGATTACCCAAGAGTGCGACGACGTTGTTCATGCCATTGGAGGCCAAGAGGTAAGACGGGCCACGACCACCAATACCATGGCTTCAACCATGGGGCCCCGGGAAATGTTATTACGCTGTTTGGGCCACACGGGATGCTCCATCGCAATCTTAAATCTGTATTGCATTGATCGTTTAATGAATATTGCCAACCAACACTAAGATTTTGTTTCAAATTTGGTCTTTGGCTACAGTAGGGAAAAAAAAAAACAAGGAAGCAAGGACTTACAATAATAAGTAGCATCCATTTGATAGCCCAAGGGGAGCCTAAAGTTGCCATCAAGAATGGAGCCGTTAGAGGGAGGATAGAACATGGGCTGGTTGAGCAAATCAGGGAAGTAGCTGCCAATGAAGCCTTGATCTGCACCATCTGGGTTCTCTCTCCCCACTCTCACCTCATTTATCATGTCATCAAATACCCTCTTTGATGGCTGCCATCCATTATTAAACATTCAAATATCTCATTACAACAAAATATTTATTCTATACGATATTGTATTACAAACCATGACTTTCCACAATGATATGATATTGTTCACTTTGAACAATACCAATTAGCAAATGTGTGACTCCCTCCCAACAATTCTCAACAATCCTCCCTCAAACAAAGTACACCATAGAGCCTCTCCCGAGGACTATGGAGCCCTTGAACAACCTCCCATTAATCGAGACTCGACTCCTTCTTTTAGAGCCCTCAAACAAAACACATCATATTTTTAACTACACCTTCAAGGATCACAACTTCTTTATTCGACATTTGAGGGTTCTATTGACAAGACTAAATTAAAGGCATAACTCTGATACAACCACGATTCTTAAAAATGGTATGATATTGTCTACTTTAAACATAAGTTTTCATGACTTTACTTTTGGTTTCTCCAAAAAGCCTCATACGAATGGGAATATATTCTTTACTTATAAACTCATGATCATCCCCTTAAATAACCAATATGAGACTCCTAGCAACCATCTCTAACGTATAGATCTCCATAATGATTGGGATTTACCTGGAGAACAAAAAGGCCGGTGTGGAAAATGCAAGGGTTGATGAAGACGGCACAAAACTGACCACATTGGAAGAGCTCGTCGGTTTTCTGAAGGAAGAGATTGTCAGAATCCAGCATCACCACTCTATCATAGTCCACCAAACTCCATGCATATAGTTTGTTCAATGTTAACTTGAACCTCTGGTCAAAATTAGATTGGTTCCTATATGGGTTGTTTACGTTGTCCACACTCACCACCTTTGCTCCATCTTCTTCCTTCCTGCACTAGCAACTTTAATTATAATTCAACCAACAAAACACTCAAAATCAAGTCATAGAAAACCTTCTCTATTTAATCATGAAAAAAGTCTTCTAACTAACACGCTAAAAACTTAGATGAATTCAAATACTTAAACATAACGAAATTACAGTTGATGAAAACATGGCTCATCAATCAATCTAACTAATATCTTCATATTAAAGCTAATTAGAAAAATATACATCAATACAGTAAAGTCTAGGGATTATTCCCTTCATTAGATACTTAACTGATTTTAATTTAGCTTTCATTTAATAATTTTCCCACAAATTTCCTTGGTCGAAAATGTCAAACAAAAGAACAAAAGGGTTGGCAAACACTGAACATTAGGAAAAAGAAACAAAGACAACTTGTTCCTTTCAAACCATTTCTTGACATTGACCAAACAAATCATTATTTGAAAAAATTAATAATAACAAGACAAAGAGAGACAAAGAAAAAGAAAGACAAAAGGGTTGTTGGCCCAAATGTTTCAGAAAGTCATTGTTCCAAATTCTGATAAACAACCCCATAAACCTCTTCCTTTCCTACCTGATCTTTTCCACCTCCGATAATCATCAGTCTCTCTAGCATGGAGTGAAATAATATAATAACAATTTGTTAATTAGTTATTAATATGATTAAAATAACAAAATACTTGGAATCAAACCATTATGATTATTCAAACGTAAGTTGCAGAAAGAAATAAAAAGTGACAGATTATTGTAATCAAGTCAACTGATCAACAAAGGGGATTTCTCAATAAAAAAACAAACAACTGGGGATTACTTTAAAAAAATATTATTTGAAAAAATATATATGGAGAGAGAAAATGCAAAAAATAAATAAAAAGAAAATTATCTTGCTTCACAAATTATGTAGCACCTTGATTTTATTTGATAATAATTTGGTTTGTAGTTTTTTTTTAAAGTAAATTTAAAAATACTATCTACAAATAATGATGAGTTTCCTTGTTATATCTTCTACGGATGATTTCAAAATCCAAACTCAAACTAAAAGCTAACCAAATTAAGAAATTGTTTTTGTTTTTGGAAGGAATCAAACATTTATTTGGGAGATACAAAATCATAAAAAACCAATGTGTCAAATTATTTTTTAATTATTTAAAATAATTCTATACGTGCCTTTATATTAATAATTAAATTTTCATAAAATTTAAATACAAAATATCTAGAGGTGACCGTCCATCACTAAAATTTATTATAAAAGTTAAATATTCTTAATTTTTTTTAATAGAGTAAGATTAAGTTGAATTATAACTTGATTTTCAAGTTGGTCGAGTTGACCCTACCAAAAGAAATGTAGACTCACAAATAAAACTAAATTTTGTATTTTCCAAAAATTCAACCCCACCTAAACCGAAAAAAGATCTAACCTAACCAAACATTTATAATTTGAATGGGTAGTCCAAATTGATTGGATTATCCAGTCATATGAACATCCATCACATTATAATGATCCTTTACTTAATAGGAATCCAAATCGACTCACTCTCTTTTGATACCAACTCCAAAGAAGTACATTTTTTCTTTAAGAAGGTGGTTGGAACTCAAATGACAAATTCTAACATAAACGAAGATATTTATGAACTAATCAATGGAAAAAAAATTAAAGAAGATTAAAAGCATAAGCTAAAAGGACAATGATCTAATCATAAATTGGACCGAACTGCTGTTTTATCCAATATTCCAACTAATGATCTAATCTTGATTTTAAACCACTAATCGACAAACAAATAACTAAATAGCTTGAGAAAACATCAAATTTTCAATAATTTAAAAAGCATGACTCACTATTTGGTATCATGAAAGGTTGAAGAAAAGTTGAGAACTTTCGTCTATTGACGCGTAAACTAAACAAATTAGCATTCTTTGTTTATATAACTCTCGAAAGTATTATTAAAATCAATTATAATTTTTAAAACTTAAAAAAAAAAAAACATAAAATTTTATTTTTTGGTTAAACCCAAAACAAAACCAGATCAAGTTTAAAGAAGAAGGTAATATTATATTATTGTGGAAAGTAGTATTAGTCTAAGAAGAAAAACTGTTAAGAAGACAAACTTATAAAAAAAATGTAAGTTTAAAAATTTTATAAATTGAGTTTTTAAATTTTTTTAACTGATACATAAAATTAAAATTTATATCTACATATTAATTAATTTTCAAAAGCCTTTAAATTCCTACCAAAAAAATGTTTATTAGATATAAAATTCACTTTATTTGTGTGGTGGTGTCTGGCTCTTGAAAATTGGGTTACGGAGGGAGAAAGAAAAGAGGAAGGGGGCACACCAAGGCTTATCTGTTAAACCCAGCACTAATAATTTCAAGACGGACAATTGGATAAACTCGCTCAGGTACTTTTTTTAGTCCCTTCAGCTCTATCGATCCGTCCAAAATCAGACAAAAAAAAAAAATAAACATAAAAATCGTAATCACCAATGCATGATCAATTTTTCATGAACCACGTGTCACCTCCCTATACGTAGGCCATATCATTTCCCCCACTGCCCGAACCCCCATTACGACAACCTTTTAAAGAAAAGACCTGACCGTAGGAACATCGACCATTAAAAATCATCCTTACTGACGGTGTATTTATCAATTGGAAGGCAAGGCAACAATATTGATATTAAAGAATGGTTGATTTTTCTCATAAATACCTATAAAATTAAATTAAAATTTTTATCAAACTAAATAATGGATCCATTTTTTTACACAATTTTCAATTGATTTTCAAATTCGAAATTACTCCGAATTTGATCCAAGTAGGTTGATCAAATTTGGAAGGGATAGTTTTCTATCTATATAAGCTAAAAACTCATAAAATTTAATTTAAAAATTTTTCTGGAAGGTAAAGGTTAATATTAAAACCATGAATTTCAAATCTAGAGGAGTCTTGTATTTGTATTCTAGGCTAAAGACGGAAAGAAAACAAATCGGCCGGCCACCATCCGTCGGCCGCGATCGAAGTCGACCGGCGCCGGAGATGACAGGAGAAATGTTCGGGTGCTACACGGACTACGAAAGTTAAAATAACTTTCCACCATTCACACCGTTTGTTTAACGATTACTGTTTCAATCCAACGGACAAGGTTGAAAAGGAACACCACAATCTGGCCCTACTTCCTAATTCTACCAGACCTACGCTCTGCCGGACCCGCCGGGAACCAAATCCGATGGAAAATTATTGCTAACGATGTCAGTTTCAGTAAACAGAGCAAGCAAAGAAGAGCATATGGAGAAACCGAAAATCGCGCAAAAATAGGAAAAAAATGAAATGAAAATACAAAACAATAGAGGAGAGAGAGAAAGAAAGAGATACGGAATCTTACAGAGCACGCACCCAACGGTCGGGCACATCGCGAGAAGCAATGACGACGAGATCGGCTTCGACGTTAAGCTTCGCAAGCGATCTAATCAACACTCTCGTCGCTACATAGAACTCGTAGTCCCTCGGCGTTCCCATGTACATCATCGTTGCATAAGCGTTTCTGTGCTTCATCGTCTTCGTTTTCATCTTCGTATACTCCGCACTCGATTCTTCAACCATCACCGCTGCTAGCACCACCACCAACACCGCCGAAATCCTCAAAACTCCGTCGAATCTCATCGCACTCCGGTTCTCCAAATCTTTCAATCACTTCACCTCAATCTCAGCATCGATCGATCAGTCAAGAAGTCGATCCTCTGCTTCTCTCTCACATCTGGATTTTCCCATTTTCTCCACGAAAGACGACGCTGTTTCGAAATCTCACGGAAGCTCGTTCCCCGTTTAGATACAGAAACCTCGGAATCAGAGGATGAACTTGCGGCGACGGCGAGGGAGACTTTCCGTTTGCTTTTTATTGTTCGAGCGGGAAGAGGAAAGGGCGAGGTTAGAGACAGCGAGGAAATGTGGCGTTATAAAAACCATGGACGCGTTTATTTATTCTCTGTAGCTTTGAATCTAGGCCGTCCATCTTAAATACCTCTAAGATTGACCGGTCCCAGTTGGATCTTCCACATTGGATTATTCCCCCCCGGTTTATCAATAAAGCCGTCACCACTCCTCCTTATAACGCTTCTTGCCACCTTCTAGTGGCATTCTACCTGAATTCGGTTTATGTTAAATTAAATTTTATTACATATTATTATTATTATTATAATAATATAATAATAATAATAATAATTCTTAGTTCAGAAATTAATTTTTTTTTTACGGTATATCTTATTCTTAATTAATTTCTAAGAGGTTGCTCGTATGATTATTTTCTTCGCATATTTTTTTTTAAATAGGATTTGGACGGTTTCATTGGTGCCATTTTTTTTCCTTTTTGGTTTAGGTATTTGGTTGCTCGTTTCATGTTGCCAAACTTGTAAAACTATAATCCACGAATATAAATCGGACAAATTTCATGAACTTTTATCAAGAAATGAGGAAGATATAGTCGATCAAAGTTGTAGAAAAAACACATTTTTTTTGCTGTGATTCCTTCACGAAAGTTGGAGAGCTCTCCGTCACAAATCTATAGCCCTTGGAATCATGAAATTTCATTAAGGTTCGATGAAGATATTAAAGTTTGAAGTTTATGTAGAAAAACTCAAACCAAACCTTGAAAACTCATGCTCGATCTCCTTCCTCGTCTATGTTCTTGGCACCTAAAGGAATGTTGTAGAGGTTACTCCTACGAACAAAATCCCTAAAATCCCAAGGTAAGACCGCTCAACGTTGGGCAATGAATCGAGCTCGTTTTGTACATCGATGAGGGGGTTTTCCTTCTCCCGACCTTCGATTTTGGCCCTCCTTCCTTTGAATCCGCTCTTAAATCAACTCTTAAATCTTTAGAAAATGGTTGAAAATCACTCATTTTAAACATTCACCCACGTTTCTCATTTCTCCGGTACTCTGGCTAGCGACCATTATACCTTTTCTTTATATAAGAATCTGGGTATTACAACCTCGCTCTATAGCACACCTTCGTTCATATATCACTTAAAAACTGAACAGTAACACGAATAAATATAAAAATACTCAGTTCGTTCATGGTCACATTCTTAAATCATATGCTATAGTCACTTTCATAAGTCATGGGCTATAGTCGCTTTCTCATGTCATGGGCCATAATCACTTTCATATATATGAGACTATAATTATTTTCATCAATTTTAGGTTATAGTCGTTGTCATAGTAAACCGTGGGCCTTCATAAGATATATATTAGAACATAAAGGTCATATTCTTCGGCTTAATAAGTATGGGTATACAATTACTTAGTTTCTATAGGTCCCAATTATAGTATGTGCGAGTCAATTGGAAGCTGCCACTACAAGGTTGTGAGATTCCACATTAGTTAGAGAGGGGAACGAAACATTCCTGATAAGAGTGTGAAAACCTCTTATAGATGCATTTTAAAATCGTGAGGTTGACGACGATATATATTGGGTGAAAGCGAACAATATCTACTAACAGTGAGTTTGAGTTGTTACAAAGGTTTATCTTGACACAATGTCTCGTGAAATCATAAACACAAGAGGAGCGACCCTAAATCAACAATGGAAATACAAGTATGGACCTATCAATCTGGTCGATTCACTACTAGAGGTTTATGATTTTTTGAAAATCATGTTAATTTTCTCATGTTTTTTATTTATTTGAAACATTTAAATTTATACTTGAATTTCATAAATAAAAATATATTTTTTTAAATTTAAATTTATACTGGAATTTTAGGAATTATTTATTTATTATTATTATTATTATTTTTTTGCTAATTTAATTTTAGGAATTTTATGGAATGATTATTTATTTTTGGTATTTTCTTTATGACTATGGCTATATATATATATATATATATATATATATATATATATATATATATATATATNTATAATTATTTTCATTAATTACGACTTCCATCATAAATAATTTATTATTTTGTATTCGTCTTAGGGAAAAATAATGAAAACTAGAGGGTATAGTTATAATTAATGTCTATTAAATTATTTACTAATTTTTCATAATTATTAAAATTAATTAAAAAAATTTACTATCATAATTATTTTAAATTAACGGAAAGTTAACACAAAATACCAAATATAAACAAAAAATAATTAAAACCATGAAGTCAAACTCATAAAATAGAAATGATGAGATCTCGTGCTCGTTGGAGAAGGGAATAAAACATTTCTTGGAAGGGTGTGGAAACCTCTCCTTAGAATATGCGTTTTAACTATGAGACTGATGACTATACATAATAGGTCAAAACAAACAATATCTGCTAGCGGTGGTCTTGGTTGTTACAAATGGTATAAAGCTAGACACCAAGCGGTGTGTCAACAAGGAAGCTGGCCCCAAGGGGGTGAAGTGTGAGATCTCATCTTAGTTGGAGAGGGGAACTAAACATTCTTTATAAAGATATGGAACCTCTCCCTAGTAGACATATTTTAAAACTATGAGGCGAACGATGATACGTAACATAACAAAGCAGACAATATCTTATAACGGTGGGCTTAGGCTGTTACAAATGGTATTAAAGCCAGATACCAAGCGTGTGCCAACGAGGACGCTGAGCTCCAAGGGGGTGGATTGTGAGATCCCGCATTAGTTATAGAGGGGAACAAAACATTTTTTATAAGCGGGTGAAAACCTTTCCCTAGCATACGCACTTTAAAATCGTGAGATTGATGACGATACGTAACGGGTCAAAGTGAACATTATCTACTAGCGGTGGGTTTGGACTATTACAGAAATATAACGTTTTTAAATATAGAGATCAAATGAAAGTTAAACTCAAAATTTAAGAGTAAAATTGTAATATTTAAAAAATATAAGGTCTAAATAGAAACAAATTAGATAAGAATCATGGGTGTGTTTTATTGTTTTTGTCCCTTTTTTATGTTAAATTTATAAACTTGTATCGAAAAAATTATAAATTCACAAGGTCCTGCAACGTCACATTTCATCTTGTTACCTTTAGCTTTGAACAATATGATCCCACATGCTTTTACATCGACCTGGAACTTTATCGGGATCTATTTGAACTCTTTATTGGGTCAAAAGAGTCTTGAAGCACTCAACTAGAGCTTATGGAGTGATTTTAACGGTAAGTGGAGCTTAACGGAACGTTACTGGTCACTATAAACACTTGACTTCATTAAGCACTCATGTAAGTGGTCTATTCGAGCATGAACAACTGATTGACGAGCCGAACCACTCCAGTTTTATCTAAATATGTATTGTGAGATCCCGAAAGAGGAACAAAGTATTTTTTATTAGCGTCCTTAATAGACGCATTGTTAAACCATGAGACTGACGATAATACATAATGGGTCAAAGTGAACAATATCTACTAGCAACTAGGTTGAATTGTTACAATTAGTATTAGAGTCGAACACCGAGCGGTGTGCCAGCAAGGATGTTGGACTCTCAAAAGGGATGAATTGTGAGATCTCGAAAGCAAAACAAAACATTTCTTAAATAAAAGTGTAGAAATCTCTCCCGAGTAGACATGTTTTAAAACCATGAGACTGATGATGATATATAACAGACTAAATAGACAATATCTATTAACGATAGAATTAAGCTGTTACTGGGTATAAATCTTTGACTCGTCCACGGTTTAACATTAATAATAATAAAAAAAAAAAAAAAAAACATGATGAAAAATTGGAGTAAGCCTAAATTACCGAGATCAAAGTGAAACCAACAAAATTAAAATTAAAATAAAATAAAACTAAAAGAATTTTGTAATTTAACCTAAAATTTAATTGAAAATGATATCCAAAGAAGTGGCGGTAATATTAAAAACACGAGCCGGTAACCTTGCCAACCTCACAGCACCTCCGCCCCCGGCTCAGCAAAAGCCCCTAATACCCACAGAGCAAACACACAGTTCTTCCATAGTTGCTCTCTGCTAAACCTCTGGCCGTTGCTCCAAAACCCTAAAAAATGGAGGAAGAAGAAGAAGCTGGGCCTCCCAATAAGGATTTGTACGCTCTGCTTCACATTTCACCCGAAGCTTCCGACGAAGAAATCCGAAAAGCTTACCGCCAATGGGCTCAAGTCTATCATCCTGATAAATATCAATCTCCTCATGTATTTTACATTTCATACTCACAATTCTCTGATCGTTAACCGATTCTTCGTTATTCGTATTACAATTTTGTTTTCTCCAGCTTCTTAGTTTTGTTTGTCGTAGTGATGTTTTTGTGTTATTTGCACTTCTGTTGAAGTTATTTGCGATCAGGGATAGTTGACTGGGCGCTTTTTTGACTTTTTTTGTGATCAATGGTAAGGTGTAATGTGTTTGATTTAACTGAGTGGCATTGTTTGTGGCTTTTTGATATGCTTATTTCAATTCTTGAGTGGGTTGAGCCATCTCGATTTTTGTAAAATATTTCTACTGTGTAATGCACATTTGTAGATTGTACCACCTTTACTGGGAACCCTTAAGGTAGCATAGCTATTTGATCAGTAAATTAGTGAACAATTTTGTATATTTAAATTGCAAACAGGTAATGTGCTTAATTTCAACATGGAATTCCCTAGGAATTGTGTTCAATCACTATATAAATTCTGTTCATGTTTTTTCAGAATCTTTAGAAGAAGAAATAAACGGCGGAAACATATTTTAATTGTGAGTATCTATTTTCTAGTTTTAATTCTGTAGCTACATTGTTTCTTCAGATGAAAGATATTGCTACAGAGAACTTTCAACGAATCTGCGAAGCATACGAAATCTTAACCGATGAGAATAAAAGACAGATATATGACATCTATGGCATGGAAGGATTGACTTCTGGTTTGGAACTAGGTCCAAAGCTGAATAGAGCGGATGAGATAAAGGAAGAGCTTGAAAGGTTGCGGAAAAGGAAGGAAGAAGAAAAAATTTCAGCACATTTCAGACCTTCTGGTACCATACTGGCCAATATGTCTTTGCCACATTTTTTGGTGGGCGATGGCATCATGAGAGGGTAATGAAATCTTTCAATTCTCTCCCCCTCCGGCACTTCAATTTAAGCAAAGTAGTAGAAATAGCCGTTTCACCTCTATGTTCTTTTTGAATTTCATAAATTTAAATAGAATCTATATTGCTGGTACTAACAATCTTGAGGTTTCTGATTCGAACATTGGTTAGTGATGTTTTTTTGTTTGAACAAGATACGAGACCTTATTTCTATTCAGTTATCCAGTGTATATTAATAAATCTATATATTAATGAAGTTTGTCTAGTCTTATTGTTATTAAGTTATCCAGCTACTCATTTATTTTTGTACCAAAATCTTAGAATGGCCATTACAAGTGAAGTTCAGTCTCAAATTTCAAAAAATAATACCGTTGGAATAGGAGGAAATTTGGCAGTTACTGGGAATGTCGGTGGCGGGGCTGCTTCTGCATTGTTTCATCATCAATTTTCTTCAGTTTCTTCCGTGGAATTTATGGCTTCAGCTGGTTTAAGATCACTTATTGGGGTGCAAGCATCTCGGTGAGATATTGGTTCTCCTGAATCTTTGATGACTTTAGGAAAATTTACTTGCTCTAACCCCACACCTACCCCTCTCTCTCTCTCTCTCTCTCTCTCTCTCTCTCCTTCTCTTCTTATTTGTTTAGTCATCTTACATCGCACTCAACGGCAACAATGGGTATTTCATTGTCATTGGAAGATGGATCATTGAATCTGTCCAATTCTTGGACTCGTCAACTTTCTGAAACAGCAAACGGAAATGTATGCTGTTTTTCCTCTAATCAAATTATGTTCTATATTCTTGTTAGCAGATTGTTAATATGTGCACAAATGGTACCTGAAGACATTAAATTAACTTATCATCTAGACTTTAAGTTTCTTATCAGTGAATCTGCTGCTTGCATTGCTTCCTGATTACTACCTTCCCTTTTCTAGATACAACTTACTTTAGGCCCAGAGTCATCTGTTGCAGTTGGATGGCAGAAGAAAGAAGAGAAAAGGTCTGTTGCCGGAGAGGTGAAGGTATTTCACTTTCTGCGGCAGATCATTAGTTATTCTCAATGAAAATATTTATGGCATTGGAACTTAGAATCTGGACATAAGATTATCAGATGTCATAAGGATATAGACATCACAACATTGGCATACTAACGTTTGTGATTCTCTGAGTCTGTCAAATCTTCCTTGGTTTTGATCATGGCCTCGTACAAGTTGCTAAATTCATTTGATCTGTCAGTAGTATATTTTTTTTCCTTTAAGATTTCACAACTCATGTCTCTTTGACTGCCGTTTTTCCTTATCATTATTCATGTGTTGTGCTTGCAGTTTAGCACAAGTTCTTTTGGGGCATCTGCCCATTATACTCACCGCTTCTCTGTAAAGTCTCATGGCCGAATTGCTGGGAGAGTTGGAAGGTAGTTGCTCTGAGAATTGTGGTCAATTTGTCCAATGTTACATCTTTCCTGATGTTGTCTGTCTTCTTTCCCTTTAAGTTGTTAATAATGTAGTATTTGTTACAATATGCCAAGTTTAATTTATCTTGGCGTTTTCCATTGTTGATTAAGGAACACACGAAATAAGTATTTTAGGCACATCTTTAACAGGAGAACTGAAATTTTATGGAAAATGCTATTTAGTTAGTCGTTAGAAAATTTGATAGGAAAGAATTGAGGAACTTTTCTCGGTAACTCTAGAACTCTTAAAGAGATTCTTCTTTCTTTTTTGGGCTCATTTAAATGCATAATTTCAAGATGGTCTTTCCTCTGTGTAGATTTTTGTCATTACTCCCCGTGTTGATTTATGCCATTGGAATTGTTTTGTAGCTCCGTAATCGTTCGCTCATTTTTTTTCTCTTTATTTTGTTTATGGGATGTGTGATATGGGATAGTGCCCCAATAAGAAATACTTGTGTTAATGCTCCACATTGGCCTTTAGCTTGGGAGTGCCTCTTGGCAATTTTATTTTGCTGACTTTAGATGTTAATATTGCAGCACCATGCTTGAGCTTGAACTTGGTGGCGGGAGGAAATTATCCAAATGCAGTACTGTTCGGATGTTGTATTCAATTGGGATTCAGGTAAACCTTTCATATGTGGAAAAATAAATTGACTGTTGTGCACTGATCTTTGAGCTTGCATACCTATTTGCCATTAAGCATTGAAGAATTATTTAACCTTCTGGATGACAGATTGCATTGAAGAATTATTTAACCTTCTGGATGACAGATTGGACTTCGAATAATTTGTGAATGCTCAGCGTTTATTATTATTATTATTATTATTATTTCTTTGAAGATTTATTCCCTGATCTGGTATCCGTAAACTGGAAACATGTTTCTCAACTTGAATAATTGATTCCTGTTTTTTATTTTGCTTGCTTCATTGTATGTTTGTGTTCTCATCTTATATTTCCTTGCCAGGGTATCTTTTGGAAGTTTGAATTGCATCGTGGAGGTCAAAAATTGATCATTCCAGTAAGTTTGATCTCCATTTTTCTCTTCTTTTGGTCTCTAGATGCTTGAGGCTTGAGTCTGTGTTCCAACTTTATTTATCCATTTTCTTTAACAACATCGTGGTACAAGTAACAAAACTTCTCCACTAATTTGTTTAGCTGTGGTGTTGATTTTTTCATGCAGATTCTGATTTCCATAACAATATTAAACAATTTCTTCATTTCGTCATTTCCATTACAATTAATAATTCTGATTTCCATTATTTTCTTTTTCATGCAGATTCTGATTTCCAGGCATTTGAACCCTGTGTTTGCAGCCGGAGCATTCATTTTTCCCACTTCGGCTTACTTTTTGCTCAAGGTTTTTTACTATTGAATGTTTGATCGACCTCTTAATTATCTATTAATGGATTGGTTTGTCATTTGTGCCTTGTTGGAATTAGGAAAAAGAGCAAAATTAGGCGCGCGATTAAAAATGTTGAACAATAGTTATATAAACACGTTGTTACTATTAGATTGCTTGTAGGCTTTAGTTTTTTCTATTAGTTCCCTGACTAACTAAAATGTTTCCTTCATCTCTTGCGATTTGTATTAAGAAGTGGAGGTGAAGACCATTGTAGTTGATTACCTCCCTTTTCTACAAAGAAATAGTCCTTTGACGTGGCTCTTAGCTTTTTAAATCTTTTGTGCTTTGATTGCAGAAATTTTTGGTAAAACCTTATTACCAGAGAAGGGAAAAACAAAAGGCGTTAGAGAACATGCAAAAAACTTCTGCCCAGGTATTGATTTCTCGTACAATTTATGAAGCTTTTGGATCATGTAGCCTGTACAATCTGCTTTTGGTTTTTCCTCTGTAAGCTTTCGTAAATTGATATATATTTTTCTCTGTACTTTAAGTGAAAAAGTTGAATTGCTTATGTAAAAATATAAATTTACTATTATCGTTATTATTACCATTATTTGCTTTAAGATGAGTGTAATTGAAGATGTTGATAGGCTTGCTTCTTTGACGTTGAAATGTTGATTTCTGATTTTCTAGATCCTTTTCGGCAGCTTTGCCCCAATGTGTATAGTATTCCCTCCCCCCTTCTTTCCTCTGAATCACATAGGCCTTTTGGGACTGCCTTCTATCTCTAGTAATTAAAACTTTTTATTGGCGACTTCTGTATTTTAATTTTTAGCTGCTAGAATTGTTGTGGGTTTAACATATGTTATTTCTGAATGTAGGTGCGAGAAGCAAGAGCTGCTGCTGAGAAAGCTCAACAGCTACTGCAAAATGTAGCCAATAGGAAAAGAAACAGGCAATCTGCAATTGGTGGACTTGTTATTACTAAAGCAATTTATGGAAATCAGAAGGAATTGAAGAAAAGGGATGAATTAATGGAACCAAATGATGAGTCGTCTCTAAGAATTATAGATGTGACTTTGCCGCTAAACTTCTTGGTTAATGATTCTGGGCAGCTAAAGGTATTTTCTTATGACTTATTTATATCCTGTGTTTTTCTGGCTACAAATAATACTGGTGTCATCTGGAAAATAATAGTCACTTGTGCATTAGCATTAGACTATTAATTTATTATGAGATTCCCGGTGATAATAAGAAACCATGCGGTCGTGCTAGAATGAAGCCGTTCCCATGCAACAGACCCATAACAACTTCAACTTCTTGATCGCGCCCTAAGGCTGATGTGATTTAAGTTGAATTACAGACCAACTGCCTGAAAACTTAAATGTCAGTGAGTACTATATATTATGTCGTGACTGAATGGTGGAAGGGGTAAGTAGCTTTTAAACTTCCTTTCGAGGGATTAACACATTGGCTTTAGCAAGGTGCTCACTAGTAGCTCAAATACACTGACATACGTGCATAGATACACATAGAACTCCCTATTTCATTAAGTTACTCTATCTATTTGGTGCAGCTCCATGAAGGGGTAAAGAAGTCGGGAATCATGGGATTTTGCGATCCGAGCCCTGGAGAACCAAAACAGTTGTATGTTGAGTATACCTATGGTGGCAAGACATTTGAGGTAGCCATACCCACCAACATGAGCTCTCAAACTAACGTTCCTGTAGGTTTTGTTATTTTAGTTGTTTTAAGGTTGCTACTAATACAAAGCTTTTCTACGTAGGTGGTTGTGGATGATTATGAGGAGTTGCTAATACCAAGGCCATCGCAGCAAATCTAATGTCAACAATAGGATTTCGCTCCCTGGTTACCTCCAGCAAATTTTCATACTCCATCCGCTTGAGGTAATTCTTCTTGATTAATATAATTACCCCGTAAAATGGTCACATTCATTTTTTTTTTTTTCCCAATAATTTTGTAGTTTAAAGATTTCAAAGTACATATATGAAATGCTAAATCCAAGCTTTTTCACTAAGAAACAGGCAAATACAAAATGGACTTTCGAAAGGAAAGTCCAACAAAAAGGGAAATCAAATGAAAAACCTATACTACAGCTACAAGAAAAAGGCTTCAATTAGGATAATTATTATTATTTTGTGATGATCTGTTGCAAGTCTAAATTAGACTCTGTTTTTTTATTACTTATTTTTCTAGAGAATAACATAGCCCTTTTATAAGAGAGAAAGGTAACTAATTCTTAACCACGGGATAATCTAAATAATCTAACTACCCTAGATACTAGGTAATAGTAAATCTATATAATAATCCCGTGATACTAGATAACTAAATCTAAATAAATACACCAAGATGAATTAGGGAGGTTAAGTATTTCCCTTATTTAATGGGATTATACAAATATCTTCGACACTCCCTCTCAAGCTAAGGAATAGATATCATTCATTATCAACTTGGATACTAACTCACGGATTACACAAATATCTCTTTTAACTTACGGCTGATCCTTCGACTGAATCCAATTAGGATAATTATAAGAATGGATTAAGAATCCATATTTATATTGGTTTGGCATTTCAAAGTGTTCTCGTGTAACATAATCAGCTTGGCTTGGTTGCTAATTGCTATTTTGTCTATCACTATGAGGACTTTGTTTCGGTGCAATATAGCAATTGAACTGCTTTAATACGTAAAAGAAACACAAAATCTGTAAGGGATCAGTACTTATAATTCCTAGCAAATTTGCTAGAACTACCATGGAATTCTTGTTCATCTAGAATAGGGTGACTTGGTTTATTGGATAGATCATCTTCAGGAAACCTCCATTTGATATTCTTGATTATCAGTGTGTAAGGTTCTTAAGTTGATTTCTTTCTGACAGAGAGCATCCAAGATTTCTCATGTTATCCTGAATGAAGATGTTCCTGTTTCGTTTCAATAAATATTTCATTTGACTTGAGTTAGTTAAGTTTGAGATCTTTTTGTTATGAAATTCTTGGGATTTAATCTAACAAATTTGTTGAAGAACAAGACCTTTAGATCTAATTATCCAAGAACCCAAAAAACGATAAGAATCAACTTAAGGAAAAGTTTTGGAACAGATTACCTTGTTGATCAAGATTAAGAATAAAGTTAACTTGTTTCTAAACTCGTGATTCGAATCACTCCACAAAATAGCTTGATCAAGACTACTCGAATGACTCTAACATGCAAATCTAAACACAAGAAATATAAAGGAACAAACTCATGACTTAAGAAGCATACTATGCAAACTTCATTCTAATATCCAAAATATTCGTACTAAAGCAATAGCACGAATGACTATTTATAATCTTGAAAGAGGTTGTAACTTTCATGGCCGTCAATACTGACCACTATCTAAATCTTACTTATAATCTTAAAGACAATTTTCTAAAACTTAAATAAAATTCAATAAAATCTCTTTAGATCTAAACAACATATATGGATCTTGTCATCCACCATGAAATCTTTGTAGCATGATTAAGACACATTATTTCATTTCATATCACCATTTGCTAGAGACTACAAGCTGGTAATGTTATTTCGTAGATAAAAAAAAAAGGTGGGTTGATTTTTAGGCATGCAACTTCTTGCGAATGGTACAAACTCTTGCATAGTGGGAACCGAAAAGCTGTATCTTATGTTAGCTCCGGAGTTTTCTAATTGAAGTTTTGGATCGATTGAGATCGATTCCATGCATTCATCAATCAAATCTCATTACTTTTGTTTTAAAACTTTTGTTAACCTGTTTTTTTGGTGATTGGAATGAAGAAAATATGAGAAGTGTAAAACTGTATAATGTTTTTTAGTTTAAAATTGTTATTGGAATGAAAGGACCAAGTACCCCATGAAAATTTATCATTTTCAGCACAGATTGAAGTGAGAAGCATCAACATCGTGACAATTGAGGATGAGATAAAGCTTATGAATGTGTGTGATGGGCTGCTTCTATCTTCAGTATTCACATGCTCTTATTGTTCTTGGGCTTTTAAATTGTATTCCATTAGCCTTGTAAATTGCTCTGCCTTCTGAAAAGAAAATGCTTCTTGATCTTGATGATCTCTTCAAGAACAATGCAGCAACTACTTTGAAAGCTTTGAAGTCTTTTAACTTGGCCATTGAACCGCTTTGAAAGCTTTCATATTATACTCGTCTGTTTTGTCTTTGAATTTAGGTGACGAACTCAACAAAAATACAAAAATCACGACAGACATTGTTAAACAGGTAAAAGTACAGAGCTATCATATTTGTGTATGAATAGGTCGAAGGTTGATTAATCATAATATTAATTATTATTTTTATTTATTTATTTATTTTAGTAATAACGAAGATTAAAATTTATTAAATTATTATTTTCCCCGAAGCCCCAACAACTTAACCATAATTGTTTTTTTTTTTTTTTTTTAAATAGAAATTTAATGAAAAAAAAAATTACTACTGCCATTTTTCTCTAATTTACATTAATTTTTTTCATTTAAAGAAATTTTATATATGAGACTTATTTATTAACAGAAATTAGAATTATTAGTTTGAAATTTTAATTGATACAAACCAAAACATTTAACGGTCCCAAAATGTTCTTAGAATTATTCATAAAATTAGCTGGCCGTTACAATGCAAGAAAATGACGTAGGCTTAGTGGTGGGGAAAAAGACAAAAATACCCCCCAGAAAAAACAAAACTATTTTTCTTCATTCTTCTAGGTAGGGAAAAGGAAAACCAAATTTATTTATTATTTGTATTTAAAATATTCATTTTTGTCTCCAACCAAATTTATTTCTTATTTATATTTTAATACTTAAAACTTTAAATTAAAAACCCTTTTAATTATAGTTGTTATTTTGCTACCTAATAGCTACTTATTTAAAAATCGTCTTACTTAACCTAACTTAGCTGCCTCGTATATAAAATTTATCACATATTTCTCTACTACTTTCAGAATAAGAATACGTTATAATTTTGGATATTTTCAAAGTTAAAAATCAAAACGGATAATATTACGGATTTATGGACAAAATAAAATATTTTTTATTATAATTACTATAAATAAGGTTTGTTTTCAACCATATTTATATTTTAAAGTAAATTAATATATATTAAAAAATAAAAATGCATCTTATTGATATATGTAATAACTATTAATTTTTTGTATGCAATAACTCAAGCTCACAACTAACAGATATTGTCTGCTTTAGCTCGTTACATATAACCGTCAGCCTCACAGTTTTAAAACGCATATAATATGGAGAGGTGTCCACACATTTATTATAAGGTTTGGTCACTCCAACATAGGTTTTATATTTTAAATTGAAATAAAATTAAAAGTAATGCAAGGGAACCACGCTAATTTGCTTTAGTTGTTGGGGACAATAATATAATATAATTCAATTTTGTTTTTTATTTAAATTATTCGCAAAATTCGAAATTAGGTCGGCGGGTCGGAGCTTTCTTTTGTGTTTGGTAGCGGTCGGTCGCCCCGCTTTCACAAGGGCCCACACTAGCCAATGGGCCCAATTTTGCCACGTCAGCCTATATAAAAAAGCTTTTTTTATTATTTTTTAATATAAATTTAATATTTTAATATTCTTCAATGTTGAGGCAAATGAAATATTTATAATGAAAAGTGTGAATAAATATTAAAATATTATAAAAATACAAATTTAATAATAAGAAATAGAATTGGAATAGAACGTTCAATCTTAATATTCACAATCGACTCATTTATACGAAATATAAACTAACTAAATCTTGATAATAAAATATAATATTATATTATTCAAATTTAACTGATTACATATTTCATATCTAATTCAAACTAGAAATAAGTTGCACTAAATTTTGACAAAATGTAGGTGTTTTTTATATTTATTTTTATCACTCACTAATTTTTTTCATTAAAATACATTTTTAGTTCTTAAATTTTTTAAAAATTTAGACATAAAATTTAAAATTTATATCAAATAAATTAATTTTAGATAGCATCAAAAAAAATTTGCTGAAAAATATTTTGACACAGATAAATTAAAAAATTTAATGACGTGTGTATATTATATATATATACATATATATATATAAAGGAAAAAGACAAAAGATAATGATATATGGTTGGTGGAAGGAAAAGAATTGGATAATAATAATAAGTTTTTTTTTTTTTTTTTAAATTAATTAGTTCAAATTCAAAAAAGATAATTGAATTTGTCGGTTGTTCTTCTATTTTAAAGGAGTGATAATAGTGATGTCTTGTATGTTGGGACATTATATTTATACAATTTTGAAACTTACATTTTAATATAATTTTAATATTTCATTTAACAAAAGTCTCGTAATAAAAATTACGGTTCAATCGGATGAAAAACCAACTAAAAAGATATCCATTTTATTTGTGGGAATTTCCCGCTTAAACGTAGAATGTGGAAAGGAATGTGTAACGTTTATTTTTTGTTAGATAAATGGAGTTGGAGATGAGATTATATTCCCCGTTCTATCCCGCTTAATATAAATAGAGGACAAAGAATGAAATAGGTGGCGGAGATGGGGACGGGGACAAGGAAGACTTCCACCGAAAACACTTCGGATTTCACTTGTTTAAACTTAACAGGAGTTTTATCTCCGAGCGTTTCAACCACTCAACCATCGTACTAAGAGGTTCAAACTTATTCTCATCCTTATTGTATTTGACAACCAAAATTAGGGTTCGGTCAGACTCATGTTTAGAACGTGATTACTTTGTGAGGAATTCCACCCCTCTCGATTATAACAATTTATAAAAATCAAAATTGAAAATTTCTTATTTTTATTTTTTTGAATTGAATCAAAATTAATGAAAAGGGAATTTCTTATTTAAACAATAATGGAATGGTGGGTATAAATGGACCATTCCTTTACACAAATACATTTTTGGATTTTTCTCCTTATTTTTAAATACCCATTTCTCATTTTATATAATATATATAATTTTTTTTTTTTTTTGGAACCCATTTTAATTTAAAGACAAAATAAGATTCTATAATTTTTTTTTTTTAAAAAAAAACCCACCCGTCCTTTTCAAATAAATATTGAATTGGTTCGATAATTCATTTTTAATAAATAAATTGAATTGATACAGAGTCTCTCAATAGAATCTTATTTATTCCTCGTAACATTTTTAATAATTAAATTGATACAGAGTCTCTCAATATTGAATTTAATTATATTTAATAATTATAATGATGTTTTTTTTTTTTTTTTTTTTGAGTAAGAAAAAGTTTAATGGCGTTTTGGTAACAATATTCTTAAAATATGAGAACGATTCCCATCGTAACTTGGTTAAGGGAATCCACTAAAGTTATGGGTCTTGAAACAATGTTAGAATTCTAGCTGTTCGAGAGTGGCATAGGACAAAAACATATTTGAATTTTAATGATATAAATTGATCTTTTTCAAGCCTTTTCTCATCAATAGATTCTGAACGTATCATAACTTCCAAGCCGTGACAGATTTGAACTTTGACCATGTTACACGAGACTACTTCAATGTTGAGTTAACTTCATCGTTTATATCTTCCTAATCTCATCGTTGAAATAAAAATGTTACGAAATTTATATCGACTACATGGCCTCTCTTCCTAATCTCATTAGTTACCCTGATGAAATAAGAGCGGTCTAGTGCATTGGCATTGTAGATTCTTATCCAAAACTTGTAATATATCTTAACTCGTTAACTTTTTAGATTAAAATAATACCATTAACTTGATATCATATACATTATCTGTAACAGCCTAAACACATGTGGGATGTCACAAATATCATTCATATATATCGTCTTAATAGTTTTTGTATAAATATTGGCTACGTGAACGATATTGTAAATAACATCACAACAATATCTGTAGAGTTAAAATAAACCCCGAAAAATGATCTTAATCTTATATAAATGATGTTACCGTGTCAATTTTCGATTAAAAAAAAAAGCTGGAAAAATTACTTTTGGAATAAATTTAAAGTTTAAAAGTTCAAATTATACATTACAAAGTCTCGGGACAAAATTGAAACGTACCCTAAAGAAAACATTAACCATGGGTAAAGTAGATTTTTTACTTAGGGAAGAAGTAAAAATGGTAAAGGGGAAAAAAATTACTGTAGGGCATTAGGAAACTTTACCCTTGGTTACAAAAGGTTTGAAATGATTCCATTTGCTCATTCATTTATTGTTCAATACTCAAATTTGATTTATTTTTTTTTAATATTAAAAAAAATTATTTTTTTAATTTTAATTTTTAATTGTTTGTTATATAAAAAAGAGAATGAAAGCAAACAGCTGGAAATTTAATGGCAAATCTCATCTAGGGAAAGCCCATTTAGTTCACAAGATAGCTTAGGGTTTAAAAAAGAACCCCTCTTTTCAAACCCAATCCTTACCTTTTCTTTGTGCAATATATAATATAATAACGTGAGGACTCGGACATCTGACCTAAAATATGTAACGGCCCAAATCTACCGCTAGCATATATTGTTTGCTTTGCCCTATTACGTATCGTCGCAACCTCATGATTTTAAAATGCGTCTATTAAGGAGAGATTTCTACACACTTGTAAGGAATTATTTGTTACAAATGGTATCAAAGCCAGATAATGAACAGTGTGCCAGTGAAGACGCTAGGCTCCTAAAGAGGTAGAGTGTGAGATCTAACATCAATTGAAAAGGAGAACAAAACATTTCTTATAATGGTATAGAAATCTCTCCCTAACAAACACGTTTTAAACCGTGAGACTGATGACGGTACTCGGCCAAAACTAACAATATTTGCTAGTGGTGGTGGGTTTGGGCCGTTTAGTAAGATATGGTGATTGAGATGGATTCATGTTAGTTTATAATTAAATTTTTTTATTTTTATAAATAAATTATTTTTTAAAATTTACTTTTTTTTTAGGTAATTTTCCATTTTTATTAATTCTTCTCTATATTTTTGTAGGTTTTTTTAAAGTAATAAAATCAATTTATATTACCTAAATGTTGAGAATTTTATAAGTAAAAAAAATATAAATTAATGACTTTTAGATGATGAAATTTACATGATTTATAATTATTTAATTTTATTTTAGAAAATCAATTGAAAATATCCTTTTAATTATTTAGTTTTAACTATTTAAAATGGTTTATATCTTAAGCATTCATTTTAAACTTAAATCCATATTTTAGTCTAATTGTTTTTTTTTAATTATTTTAAAAAGAAAATTACCCTTATATAATATATATTACATTAATAACTAAAATCTGGAATATTAAAACATTTATAAGTCACAATGAATCACTACCATCAATGATGGACGTCAAATATTTTTAAACTCTAATTTCAGGATGATCAGATTCTATATGAACACCGCTAAGTACATTTATTGAAATTAATTAAGTAGAGCTTAGGATTGTATTAAGCTTATTAAATAGAATTAAAACTTAATTTGTAATATAATTATATATAAAAAAGAGAAGAGAATCCTTAGTTCTAATGGCTGCCATTCCTGAAACCCATACAAAAACCCATCTTCCCCTTCAAACCAGAACCTTCTTCTTCTTCTTCTTCTTCTTCTTCCTCAATCCCCAATTTCTTTAAATTCCCAACTTTCTCTCTCTAATTTCACTTCAATTTCAATTCAAATCCTTGTTTCTCTCTCTAAAACACTCCTTCAATGGCTTCCCCTGTTTTCCTCTTCCTCCTCTGTTTTCTCCTTCCTTCCCCTGTTTTCTCCTCACAGATTCTGCTCTTACCTCTCTCTAATTCCTTATCATCCTCATCCGATTTCAACAACACCCACAACCTCCTCAAATCCACCGCCGCACGCTCTTCCGCCCGCTTCCACCACCGCCGCCGTACCCACCACCGCAGCCACCTCTCTCTGCCCCTCTCCCCCGGCGGCGATTATACTCTCTCCTTCAACCTCGGTTCCGAGTCTCAAAAGATTTCCCTCTATATGGACACTGGAAGCGACCTTGTTTGGTTCCCCTGTTCCCCATTTGAATGTATTCTCTGTGAAGGCAAACCCAAAATTCAATCCCCTTTGCCCAAAATCTCAAATCAAAAATCAGTTTCCTGCAGCGCCGCCGCATGCTCCGCCGCCCACGGTGGCTCCCTCTCCGCCTCCCACCTCTGTGCAATTTCCCGATGTCCACTTGAATCCATTGAAGTTTCTGAGTGCTCTTCTTTTTCTTGTCCGCCGTTTTATTATGCTTATGGCGATGGGAGTTTAATTGGTCGGCTTTATAGAGATAGCCTCAGTTTGCCGGCGCCGGCACCGTCACCGGCGATCAATGTTCGGAATTTTACTTTTGGGTGTGCCCACTCAGCGTTAGGTGAGCCAATCGGTGTCGCCGGATTCGGCCGAGGGTTGTTGTCGATGCCGATTCAACTCGCCACTTTCTCTCCCCAACTCGGGAACCGGTTTTCTTATTGTTTGGTTTCTCACTCGTTTGCGGCGGACCGAGTTCGCCGCCCGAGTCCGCTGATTCTCGGCCGGTACTACGGCAGCGAGACGGAGTTTATTTACACTTCCATGCTTGAGAATCCAAAGCATCCTTATTTTTACTCGGTTGGGTTGGCCGGAATTTCAGTTGGGTCGGTGATGATTCCGGCGCCGGAGTTTTTGAAAAAGGTGGATGAGGGTGGCAGCGGCGGCGTTGTGGTGGATTCCGGTACTACTTTTACTATGTTGCCAGCAGGTTTGTATAACTCGGTGGTGGCCCAGTTTGAGAACCGGACCGGGCGAGTTGCGAGCCGGGCGAGTCAGATTGAAGAAAACACCGGATTGAGCCCTTGCTATTACTACGAGAAATCAGTGGAAGTGCCACGTGTCGTGTTACACTTCGTTGGGGAAAAATCCAGTGTGATGCTTCCTAGAAAAAATTATTTCTATGAGTTCTTGGACGGCGGAGATGGGGTGGGGAGAAAGATAAAAGTCGGGTGTTTAATGCTGATGAACGGTGGGGATGAGGCTGAACTGGCAGGTGGGCCCGGTGCCACGCTTGGGAACTACCAACAACAGGGTTTTGAGGTGGCATATGATTTGGAAAACAATCGGGTCGGGTTCGCCCGGCGGCAGTGTTCAACCCTTTGGGACAGCTTGAACCGCAGTTAAATTGAATTGTGGGCCCGGCCGAGGACTGGAGGTTGACTATTAATGCTTTGACTTTGGATTTCCATTAACAGTCAACTCTTTGGGGGAAGGGTAAATAAGGTATTTTCAGGCTTGATGGGGGCCTTTTTGTAAAATCCTACTTGCTTCACTATTATTTCCAGTCAAAATTTGTATATGAATGTGTTTAAAATATTTATTTTTTTCAAAAAAATATACTTTTTCCTTAATTTTTATCCATTACGAAGCAAGGAATGAAGTGATTGGTTGTATTAAGTTAAGAATATAAGTAATAAATTAAGAATATTCAGAAATAAAAGAAAATAAGAATTGTATAAATTCATAAATTAAAATTATTTGTAAACTTCATTATAAAAAATAAAAACTCAAAACCATAGAAATAATAAAATTATCTAAATCTATTTGCTCTTAAATGTTTCTTTTAAAAATCATTTTAGTTTGTAAATTTTCAAAATTTCCATTTTTATTTCCAAAACATTTAAATTATTTCTATTTTTTTTTCTTGCTTTCAAAATTTTCAATTTAATCCTCTAATTTGAAATAATTTTATATTCTTCTTTTAAAAAATATATTAATTTCAAACAAATTATTTAGGACATAATTTCCATTACCAATATAATTTTATATAAAAACTGTAATTAAAATAAAAAGAAAAAGAAAATGTGAGGAACCGGGTCAACTCGGAGAGCGAGTTGTTGGGATACAGCTGTACACGACTCGGCACGAATCTGGAGGAGACGTATTGAAGCGCAAACAGTATCCAAATAGGCCCATTTGTCTTGGCGTTTTTTGTGGGCCCACCATTTTTTTTTTCACGTGGGGACCACACATCTTCCAAGATTTTACCCTCCTCCATCTATTTTCATATTACCCAATACTTATTTCACCATTTAACAAAAATAAAATAAATAAAAATGTATTAAATGTTTAATAAAGTATAAAAGCTAAATAAAAAAACATATATGGTTAAAGTAACTTAGACTCAAGGTGTATTAAACTCGGGTTCGATCGACACCCAACACGAGACCTCAACCTACCTTTTGGTAATATAAAGTACAACCTAAGAAGCCTACAACTTCCTCTCCACCAATACAAGGTCTGCTTTTATTGACTCGTGGTATGAAAATCATTCACCTAGGGTTTTTTTACTTTCGTTTCGACTCAAGATGAGAGACGTCAAATCGGGTTCATCGAACTTATCTAATAAATACCATATCAACGTATAGATTTCATTATTTTGTAACGACTCTAGTTTTCAACTAATCTAGAATAATGACTATATGCATGATGTAACTTTTTATACAGAAACAAACGACTTCATAAAACAATGTCATAGACTTACATGTTTTAGAAAAGGCCTAAAACAGTATAAATATGAAATATTAAAATAAATAAAAATAGCAATACCCTCGTATCTACGAAATTAAATATAATTACTCTATGCAAGTTCCATGATAGTTACAACATTATTTTCTTTGACCAACAAATTAATTATTTAAGCACGTTTTAATTTTTAAAATTAATTTAAATAAGATTAAATTTGAAAGCGCCCGACTGCACATGTAATGTTGTATTAAATGCTAATATTGAAACAGATTTGAGCTTAACCTTCTAGTTAGGTAATCTATCAAATTTGTGTATGTTGTATTGATTTAGTTCATTGCATATTATATATATATATATATATATTTTTTTTTTTACAAAGCTTATAAATATTTTTGTTAATTTTTTAATAATAAGATAATAATAATAATATACGCGTTGTTAAGATGTGACATGGGACGTTGATTTGACATACTTTCAAATTGACTGAAAAACCAATGCATGCATGACATCTTCTCTATTGACGTGGCCATATCATTACCATCAAAGTGCTACATTTATTTTTTAATTATTTATTCATTATTATTTTTAATTTATTTTACCTAGTTTCTAAATTTTAAAATTATATAATTGATAAAAAAAAATAATGTTTATTAAATATAAATGAAATAATTTATATTGTAGGACCATGAGTATTAATTTTCGTTTTTAATAGAATGCAAATCTTAAAAAAAAATTCGAATAGCATTAATGACCTATTATATACCAAATTGAAAAATTAAAGAATTTTTAGATAATAAATTATTCGACTGTTTTTTAAGTTTTGATATTTAACAGACGTGAAATTAAAAATTTATAAACTTATGAGACAACGAAATAGATATAAACTTCAAATTTCGGTGTAAGGGTCTTCGGAAAAATTCGATCAATCCAACCGAACCCAACCCATCTCATACGATTTGGGTTGGATTATAAATGAGTTGAGCTCGGTTCAAATGAATGAAAATATATGCATCCAGTTGTTTCATGGGTCCTTAAAATTAGATTGAATTTACCGTTTCCAACCCAAATTTGTTGTTAATTTTGAAATATATATTTTTGTTTATTAAACAATTATATACCATATTTATTTTATTTTATTTCATAATTATTATTTATTGTGTGTGGTTGAGTTAGATTCATTATCTTACGAGGGTTATTTGAGTTGAACAATTTACAACCCGAACAATTAAGTTGGGTTTAAAAAATGTCTCAACGGAGCCGAAAAGAGGTCCAATATTGGGCCTAGAAGGAAGGAGGCCCACAAAGAAAAGAAGGCCCATTGGGCTGGTTCTGTTGCTTGGCGCTCAATATATTCCAAAAATTTATGCCAAGACAAGCATTTGATCCTCTCCTTTTAGCCACCTTTCACTCCTTAATATACTAATCATTTCTCACCAATCCATTCCATTTGAGATCTTCCAAAAAAGCTCTTCAAATCTGGATTCAATTGTGATCACATTCTTAACTCGAATCCGAATGTATATTACGAAAAACAAGTCTAAAGATATAGACGTGTTGAAAGGCAGCTGTGGCGGAGATGGAGAGGAAGAACTCCCGTCGAGTTCGAAAACGAAGAATGTGTACCTTCCCATTGAGACTTTCTGGTTGCCACCTTCGGCCGAGGCAACAGTGGATAAGCTAAAGGGCGGAGGCCTAGGCTCGAAACTGCTTCACCCGCTAGGGTTACGGAGATTGTCGAGAGGAAGCTTGAAGAGGGCAATGGAAGAGAAATATGATCCAAAGGACGAAGAAGCTGTTGATAAGTTAAGGGAAATGCTTTTTCTTGATGGCCAATTGCCCACCAAATTCAATGATTATCATACGCTTCTCAGGTGAGCTCTCGTCTCATTGTTCTAAATTTATTTGGGTTCGGTTAGTTTCAAATAAATGAAAATTTTATAGGTTGGGTTGGTTCCTGAGCTCCCTAAATTCATTAATATATATATAATTTTTTCAATTATTTATTTTCCGACCACTCTTAAAAATATATATTTTTTAAACATTTAATTAAATGCTTAAAAATAAATAAATAGATTTTATTTTAAGGAACTAACATTTTACTTTTTTTTTTTATTATTAAAAATAAAAATTTGAATAAATAATCCAACTAACGTGAACAAACCCAACCCAAAAAAATTATAGTTGAGTTAGTTTGGTCTAAAAAAAGGTCTCGGTCTATCTCACGAACACTCCTAATTTAGTAAATACTCGAGTAAACATGTAAATATATATTGGCAAAAAACCTAGCTATGTCTGTGTTATATAATTGTAAATAAAATTATAAAGATTATGACCAAAATGAGAACGGTTTTATAAATTAAACGATCAAGAACGAAAATATGAACGAGACTTTAATTTTAATTATTTGGCATTTTGAAAGATTATTGTTTTATAAGAATTTAGGAAATATTTAATATGGTTTTATTTTTATATGTTATTTAGATTCCTAAGGATGAGAGATTTTGATACGACAGCAGCAAAAGACATGTTTTTGAAATTCATCAAATGGCGTGAGGATTTTAGAACCGATGCAATTTCAAAGGTAATTCATAATTTTATGTGTTGTTTTGATATTTTTAATATTTTTCAAAAATACTTTTAAAAAAATACATTTTCTTTAAAAGTATTTTTACACGTAATTTTGTTTGATTTACTCGAGACTCAAAATACTAATACAAAGTTTAAAATTATATTTAAAACACTATGATTGGTGGCTGGTCGGGTGTGATTGATGGTTTTTGTTGAGTGGTGGCGGTCACCGACGATGGACGATAGCCGAAAATCGGTGATAGCCGTGGTGATTGATGTGAGTTGTGGTCGCTGATTGTAGCCATTGGTGAAAACGAATATTGAGAGATTAGGTGGGGTAATGTGAGGGTATTTTGGTCATTTTTATTTATTAGGAATTCACTAAAAAAAAATAACTTTTTTTTCCAAAAATTTATTTTTTTTTTTAAAAAAAATCATTTTGGGTGGTAGATAAATATAGTTAAAATGATTTTTTTCTCGTAAAAAGTCAACCGAAACACATCTAAGTCAAGTTTTGAAAATTAAGGTTGTTGTTCCATTGTGTTTCAAATGTTTCCTTAAAAAAAATAAAATTACCGTGAAATAAAATAGTGTTATAACTCGAGCATAAAAATTAAATTTTTGGTTATGTTTAGTTTTTGAAAATTGACTATTGCTAGATGAAAGTCTCACGTCTGCTAATTTAGAGAATGATCATAAGTCTACAATCAAGAAATACTCTCTCGGTTGAAATGAGGCATTTTGAGGAAAACTCAAAGCAAAGTCATGAGAGCTTATATTCAAAATGGACAATATCATACCATTGCGAAGAGTCTGTTCATCTTCTAACTGCTATAAATTCAAATATTTCTTTAAAAGAATGTAAAAAATTATGAAGAAACAGACCCAGAATCTTAATTTTTATAATTTCAATTGCTTAATTTAATAACGACTTTTATAAATGCATTGATTTCATCTTTGAATTAGATATCTATATGATTTAGAACGATTAATAAACTTTATGGTATGATGATCGAAAGAATCTTAATGGAAGAATTAATGTAGGGTTTTAAGTTTGAAGAGAAAGAAGAGGTGAAGAAATGGTACCCTCATGGGTTCCATGGAGTAGACAAATATGGAAGGCCAATATACATTGAAAGGCTTGGGATGGTTGATCTCAACAAATTGTTGCAAGTAACAACACTTGAGAGATTTGTGAAGTATCATGTTTATGAACAAGAGAAGACTTTGAGCATTAGATATCCTTCATGTTCTATTGAAGCCAAGAAGCACATTGCTTCTACTACAACCATTTTAGACGTCGGTGGTGCGGTAAGCAATATTCTTTATCCCTCTCGTTCGATCGATATATTTTCGATAAACGTTTCATTTGTAGCTTGCTTTGTGTAGGTTGAGATGCTCTGCACGATAGACAACATTGATGTATACGTGTGGGTGTGTTTTTATAGAAATGTATAGTAAAAATTAATAGGGGTCTTGTAACAGCCCAAGTCCACCGCTAACATATATTGTTTTCGGTGTGTCAGTGAAGATGTTGAGCCACCAAAAGGGGTGGATTCTCAGATCCCACATCAGTTGTAGAGAGGAACGAAGATTCTTTATAAGGGTGTAGAAACCTTTCCCTAATATACGCGTTTTAAACCCTTGAGAGAAAGCCGAAGAGGGAAAGTTCAAGGACGACAATATATGCTAGCTGGTGGGCTTGAGCTGTTACAAGTCTTGTTGAAATCATTTTTTAAGATCCAACATCGATTAGAGAGGATAACGAAACACTCTTTATAAAAGTGGAAATCTCTCACTAGCACGAGTTTTAAAAACCTACCGGGAAAACCCAAAAAAGACAATATTGGTTAGTGTTAGACGAACACGACTCTCCACAATGGTATGATATTGTCCACTTTGAGCATAAGCTCTCATGGCTTTGCTTTGGGCTTCCCAAAAGGCCTCATACCAATGGAGGTAGTATTCCTCACTTATAAACCCATGATCATTCCCTAAATTAGCCGATGTGGGACTTTCATCATCCAACACCTCCCCTCGAACAAAGCACGCCTCCCCTTAATCGAGGCTCGACTCCTTTGGAGTCTTAGTCATTTTTGACTGCCTTCGTACCTTCGAGGAGGCTTGACTCCTTTTGGAGTCCTTTGTTCGACATTTAAGGATTTGTCAATCTATTGGCACGACTAAGTTTAGGGCATGACTCTAATACCATGTTAGACGAACACGACTCTCCACAATGGTATGATATTGTCCACTTTGAGCATAAGCTCTCATGGCTTTGCTTTGGGCTTCCCAAAAGGCCTCATACCAATGGAGGTAGTATTCCTCACTTATAAACCCATGATCATTCCCTAAATTAGCCGATGTGGGACTTTCATCATCCAACACCTCCCCTCGAACAAAGCACGCCTCCCCTTAATCGAGGCTCGACTCCTTTGGAGTCTTAGTCATTTTTGACTGCCTTCGTACCTTCGAGGAGGCTTGACTCCTTTTGGAGTCCTTTGTTCGACATTTAAGGATTTGTCAATCTATTGGCACGACTAAGTTTAGGGCATGATTCTTATACCATGTTAGACGAACACGACTCTCCACAATGGTATGATATTGTCCACTTTGAGCATAAGCTCTCATGGCTTTGCTTTGGGCTTCCCAAAAGGCCTCATACCAATGGAGTTAGTATTCCTCACTTATAAACCCATGATCATTCCCTAAATTAGCCGATGTGGGACTTTCATCATCCAACAGTTAGCAGTGCTTGAGCGTTTCAATTTTTTACAAGTGGGTATATTTTACAAAATTTTACAAAAGATTAAATTATAAGTTTAGATATTTTTTTTTTTTCTTTAGGGGGTGTCTAACTTCTCTAAACCAGCAAGATATCTCTTTACAGAAATTCAGAAGATTGATAGTAATTACTATCCTGAGGTACGTTGAAGAACATGTATTATTAATCGGTTAGTCCTCGTGCTTTATTAATCTTAGTTTTATTCCCATTCCCATTCTCACCAATAGCAAAGTTCTAGATCCCGTTCATGATTTTCTTAACAAAATTTGTCTTAATAATTTAATTGAATTGATAGAACAATTTAAGCATAGTTCAACTAACTAGAACCATCTAACTATAAAATCAAATTAATATTTAAATTTGTTTTTTTGAATGGTTTGCAGACATTAAATCGAATGTTTATAGTGAATGCTGGGTCGGGGTTTAAGATATTATGGAAAGCATTGAGGGCATTTCTTGATGCTCGCACATTAGCTAAGATTCATGTTTGAAATTTCTTTTCTTTTTAATTACATAAATTAATTTATTCCTTTCTTTTATTATCTCGTCTCAAATCTATAAGGTTTTGTTTGTAATATCAGGTTTTGGGAAATAATTTTGTTCCCGAGCTACGTGAAATCATCGATCCAAGGTAACGTGTAATGTTTTGTGTTTTTCGTACTATGCTTTCATCGTTGTACTTTTAAATTTATTTATTTTGGTCATTGTACGAACAATTTTAGTCATACTCGTACTTCTAGATAAGGCTAAATTAATAAAAATACCCTTAAATTTTACATTTTGTCTAAAAAAAACATAATTTATGAAATGCAGAGACCGATAAAAATATTTTTGAATTTTTTTTTAATAATAGTTTAAAATTTCAGTATTTTTTTAAATATAATACTAATGGTAAACAAATTTTTTAATATTTTAAAAAAAGTTGAAAGGTATTTTTGAAATACTATTCAAAATTAAGAATACTCGATGATTATAATTTGATGTGGAGTAACGTGTGAATATTTTATATATAAATTTTATGACATTTTAGTTATTAATGTAATATGTATCATGAATAAGTACGATATTTAAATTAATTAATTAATTATATATATATATAAAACAACCCGAAAATCCTATCAAACCCAGCTTGAAAACAGAGAGTCAAGTTAAGTTGTGAACCCTACTTGAATGGTTCGGGGCATCAATTCAACTAATTCGAAGTTAGTTCGAAAGATTTTCCTAACCCAACTGAACCCAATCCAACCCGTGTATAAATTAAATTTGCAGTAATTTACCAAGTTTCCTGGGTGGAAATTGTTGTTGTCCTGAATATGGAGGCTGCCTTTCAAGTGATAGAGGTCCATGGAACAACCCTGCGATTCTAGCCATGGTTCAGGTCATTTTAACCCAAACAATTTTAATAATTTTAAAATCTTAATTATCTCAAAAAAAAAAAAAAAAAAACTATTTAATAAAATATTTATTTGATTTATTTTTAGCAGGTTCTCTCTTCAGCTGATGAAACTTATGATAATGAAAAAGAAAGTAGTTTGGCTTCACAAGATACTCGACTAGACTATAGAGTACGCAACTTCTTTTATTCTCGAGTTATATTAGTATCTAAATTTTCATGTTTTTGTTCGATAGATTTTCGAGTTTTTAAATTTGTCGTTAACATGTCTTTTGAACTTAAAAAAAAATCTAATAAGTTTATGAAATTTTAAGTTGGTGTATAATTAGGTCATTGAAGCTAGAAGATCGGGTCGAGTTGAAACATTTTAGACTGTCTCAACTCATCGAGTTTCAACTCTTATTAAATAATGAATAAAACCGAACTCACCCATACTTTTTTTTTTTTTTGGGTTGAGTTGGTTTGGGATTATTTATTTAAATTTTTGTTTTTAATGACAAAACATTTGGAAAAGTTATTTAATAATTGTATTTTTAAAAAAAAACCAATTAAAATTAGTTTTTAGAGAACAAATTTTTATTTATTTGAAGCTGATAATTAATATGGAGTCAATACCATCGGTTCAGCGTCCTATTACATTGTCGTTAAAACGCTTTGATATTATGATGTCTTAAAGTATATAAGAACCACACCATTTTAAAAATTGTTGTTAGGCTCGATTATAACGAACAAAATTTTCAACAGTAGAAACTCTAAAAATAACTCGATGTCGAGTGGTAAAAAGCTTAAGAGATCAAATATTTAATTTTATCGTGGGAGTAAGAATATTGTAAATTCGAGAATAATTTATTGATGAGATTATTTTGCAGAAAATACAAGCCTTGGAAGGAGCATTAGCAGAGACCAAAAAAGTGTGTTTTATGGTTTTAATTTTTTTTTTCTTAATAATTATTGTAGAGAAACAAATAATTAATTTTTTTTTTTTAAATTGCAGAAAATTGAGGCACTAGAAACCGCAATTGAAGATACCAAACTGGTGAGTTTTCTTATTTTAATTACACTCTTAAATTTTAAAATTTTAAATATATATATATATATATATATATATATTTTTCACAAATACATTTTTAACATTAAAAAATAAAATAAAAAATAGTACCACATTTGAAAAATACTCATAAATTTTTAGAAGTATCGTTAAAAATTATGAAAGTAATAAGTTGTGTATAGACATTTTTTTTTATCTTTATTGACGATAATTTTTTTTTGTTAATATTATTTTTAAAATATAATACTAACAATAAAATATTTTTTTAATTTTTTTTTTTAAGAGTTTAAAAGTATTAGTTCAACAGTATTTTTAAAAATTTTTAAATTTAGAGATATTATTAAATTTTTTAAAAATTTAAGAATTTGGGTACAAATAAATAAATAAATAAATATATATATATATATATATATATATATATATATATATATATATATATATATATATATATATATATATATATATATATATATATATATATATATTAATGAAATATAGTTGAGGTGGAGTTTGAATATTGGCCCTTAAAAAGGGATAAATTACGTAAACTATCCCTTAACTTTTGAATAAATTGATGCAATTAAACACTCGAGTTGCAAAATACATAGATCACGCCCGTAAATAAAATAATCATTATTTCAATTAAACCCTTAAACTATTGAATTATTACGATGTATATAATTTTTATTGTCGTTTTTTAGCATTAAGGTAATAATTCAATATTAATCTAAAAACGAAATCTGTTTTAATAGTAATCTTATTCAAATTTTATATTGTAAAAGGAAAATATATATATATATATATATAAATCAATTTATACCTATAAATTTTTACGATAATTGAACTAATTTTGTATTTAATAAGAGGGTTAGATAGGTAAAATTCTTATAATTTTAATGGGTTTTATGAGTTTAAAATAGTGATTAAGGTAATTTTTGTATTTTTTTTTTAATTACTAAACTATAGTTTTTTTTTTTTTAAATTTTATTTACAGATTTTGAAGGATCTTACACGACATATTGAAGACTTGAGAACTTGAGGAACAAAATCCAACAAAAATGCATGAATTTATTATTAAAAAAAAGAGCTTTATTTGGTTTCTAGTCCAAATCTAATGTTTTCCATTATTGTAGGAACAAATTAAAAAATATATTTAAAGTATAAAAATGAAATAATCATAATATATAAAATTTAAAATTTAAAGATTAAAAAGATAATTTTTCTTTAAAAAAATTAAATTATTAATTAAATTTAATTTAAATATTTACTACCTAAATTTTTTAAATATTTTAATGGATATTAGATATAAAATTAAATTTAATGTCTAATAAATTTATGTATTTAAAAAAAATTCAACACAAAATTAATATAATTTAACTAAAAATAAGTTAAATGTTATTAATTTTTTTTTTCAAAAAAAAAAAATCACTTTTATTAACTCTCGAAATTTTAATTTTCAGTATAACAGAAATTTAAAATTATTTAAAACTATTTTATTTTAATTATATGTCTTAATAATCTATTTAAAAATTTTAAAAGTAATTAAATAGTTAGATTTAATATTGAATTTTGCAAATAATATGAAGTTAAACTTATATATATATATATATATATATATATATATATATATATATATTTTTTTTTTTTTTTTTTTTGTCTTTTTAA
>NW_019272044.1:2408716-2415337 GCF_002738345.1 Cucurbita maxima
TTTTTTTTTTTTTTTTTTTTTGTAAATTAGAAAATATCAAATTAGTCCATAAAATTAAAATTGACAAATTTATATGACATTTTGTAAGAATTGAAGAATTGAAGGACTAAAGTTGTAATTAATTGAAGTTAAGAAGCGTCCCGAAAAAGGCGGTAATATTCTAGAAACCTCGCCATTGTACTGGAAGAGAACCTCCATTACTAGAACCTTCTTTCCCCTTCCCCAAGCTTCTTCTTCTTCTATAAAACCCCAACTTCTCATTCCCTAACCAATGAATCGCTCCCATTAGTCTCTGAATTACAAGCTTTTCCAAAATCTACATCAATGGCTTCTTCGATCGCTCTCCGAAGGCTCGCTGCTAACTCCGCCGCTAAGCTCTTCAATCCTGTTCGCTCAGCTTCTGTTCTCCCATCTGTCGGTCGTTCGTTCAACACTAATGCTCAGATGACCAGCTACAATGACGACGAACGCTCTGTTGATGTGGACCGCCGCTCTGACCGCTCTCTCTCTCGTTCTTATGATCGCTTTCCTGGTTTCGCAGGTAGTTGTTATCTTTGTCCTTGTTAGAGCTTTGAACTCGTGGTTTGTTCATTGATTGTGATGCTTCTGTATTGTTCTGGAGTTTTCAACTACGTTTTCGTGAGTGTTTTGTTGTTTGTTTGTTTAATTTGATTGCATTTGTGGAAATGGTTGTGGAACTTCCAAGTGGAATTGAAGATTACATGTTGTGAAAGCATAGCTAACCTATTCCGTTGGTCTTTGAGGAATGTCGCGATGAAATCGTCTATGAATTGGTAGTCTTTTAGTGACGACCTTGCTTGCTTGTACATGACGAATCTTGCGGAGATTGCTCTGCTCGACGAATTTCAGCTTGACAATTGTTATTGGTTGAGAAGTCTAGTGTAAACTTTCGTTTACTTGTTAAAGTCGTGGAACCATCTGGAACTGGTTGCGATCGAGTGAGAATGCTTGCTTTGGTCACTCTGCTTGCCTAGTCTCTGTCACGAAATGATCTTAAATTGGTTTGTGTTTCAGATAGGATCTTGTTTATTTTGAATGTTGGCATGTCCTCTTCGGAATGAATCTTGTTTTAGTGATGGCAGATCCTTCTTTACTTTCTAAGTCTTATCTCGTGTTCGTAGCGAATCTCGACTGGATGAATATCGCCATGTAGTGATGCATCTGTTGTAGTTTAGTTATTTGTTAGTGGAGAACTCTTGTCCTGAACAATCCTTGGTTGTCGATTTACAGACGTGTTCGATCCGTTTTCTCCGACACGAAGCCTAAGTCAGGTTCTGAATCTGATGGATCAGTTCATGGAAGATCCATTACTGGCAGCTTCACGAGGAGTAGGAGCAGGATCCAGGAGGGGATGGGACGTGAGAGAAGACGACGACGCTCTGTACCTGCGAATGGACATGCCTGGGCTGAGCAAAGAAGATGTGAAGGTGAGTGTGGAGCAGAACACTCTTATTATCAAAGGTGAGGCTGCGAAAGAATCCGAGGACGAATCTGATCGGAGACGATTCTCGAGCCGACTAGATTTGCCTGCTAACCTCTATGAACTGGATTCAATCAAAGCAGAGATGAAAAATGGAGTTCTGAAAGTAGCTGTGCCAAAGGTGAAAGAAGAAGAGAGGAAGGATGTGAAGCAAATTACTGTTTCGTAGTTCGACAAAGCCAGCAGACGAAAATGGTGACTACTACACTCTGTTGTTTTCACACTGTAGACTGTAGAATGTAGAGCTTTCTCTTTGCTTTTGCTTTGATCACTTTCATGGAGGTGTTTGTCGTAGCTGTCTGGATGTGGAGATTTTCAATATAATGTGTGAATTTCAAGCTGTTTTAATGAATCATTAGAGTCTATTTGAGGTTCAAGGAGAATTTGGTGGTATCTTTGAGGTTATTTTAGATGTTACGCAACGAAATTTCAGTTGATCAATTGTAGTTCCAACATAACATAATCTTGTGGTTCGAGTTAGATATATAAATACAATGATAACTTGAGTAAATGTGATACCTACGTAGATTATAATAAATAAATAAAAATCAATTTAAAAGCAATCGTTTGAATACTGATGGGAGAGGGATTGGGATTTTAGAGAATTGGAGTTGTAGGTTTGGGAATGGATACTATCTTCTTCGTGAATCTTGCCTTGGAATTTCACATTTCCTTTTACAACCACTTGTTTTTTTGTCACATCTATGGTGAACTCGACTAACTCTGCATATTAAGACAACAAAAAAAATATCTCTAAGTTCAAATTCACAAATTATAGACCATACTTTGATTTAATTTATATGACGAAACAGATAAATAGTTAATTGAAGAGACGGGATCAAAAAAATATACGAACCAGAGATTTTAGAGAGAAGTTGAGAAACTCTTTGGCGACACCCATTGCAACTCATATTTGCATTTATAACAATTACCTGAAACTACCAAACCAAAACCAAAAATTATAAATCTTTGAATGAAATATATAATATAATCTCACAAAAATACATATTATTCTAAGAAATTTACCAAAAAAAACAAGAACATATTTGAAAAATCTTACAGAAGGGGGCGTAAGATCCTCAGAAAACAACAAAGATTGCTCCATTCTTGGCTCTGTTCGTCAAAGTTCTTGACTTTCTCTCTCTATTTTCTCTCTCTTGTTAGGCAGCCATGGATGATGCTTCTGAACATTTCCATCTAAGTTCTTAGGCGGCTTATTAAATAGATCAATTCATCAATTTTTGGCCTAATTTAATCTTAGGGTTGGCATATTTGACTATTTTAATTCAACCCTTTCCAATGAATCTTTTCACATTCTCTCCATCTTTTATTATTATATATTCCGACTTTAGTTCGGGTTAATCCTATAAATCGGTAATCGGATTGGCAATTGGTATCGGGCTTTATTTGGGTTCAATTCCTTTCTTCCTACTCGAACCAACGTTGGATCAATTCTTTCGATGCTTGTTCAGAGTGGGGTCGATTTGTTTTTGGTCCATTACAAGCTTAGTTTGTAAACTTTTGGTTTAATGTTTAGTTATTTGGTCCAGAAACTTTGAATAATGTTCTAATAAATTTCTTAACTTTCAATTGTGTGTCTAATAAATTTTTGAAGTTTCAAATTATCCCGACATTTTCAACATTTTTTTGTTTGAAGTTCATGAATTTATTAATTATGAAAGTTGAAAATTTAGAATTCAAGGATATAATTGGTTTTTTTTACTCAATAAAAATAGGAATATATAAATGAATACCACATTTAAACAAGGGAGGGTAGTATAACTAAGAAAAACTTAAAACAATTGAAAGTTATTACCTATCCTAACAAGAAGCACCTTCCTATTCTGTGGTGGTTCGACCATATGAACTCCAAAATTAAGCGTGTCTTATTTGAAACAATTTTATATTGTGTTATTTTATGAAAATTTTCTTTGGAAATATGTGAGTCAGAATAAAATATATTGAAATTAGTCTTCATTCTTAAAAGCTAGACCTGAGTAACATGACCATGAGATACCAAATCTGGATTTCAAATCACGATCAGAATCTTGGACATTGGTTCAAATCATAATCCGAATATTGGGCATAGGTCGTTACACGTATATTATCCATCTCATTTATCCAGTAAAACGAGAGCAAATCGTAAAATATATCGTAAGATCCCACATCGATTAGAGAGGAGAACGAATCATTCTTTATAATGGTGTGAACCTCACTATAATGATGACTATGCATGACGGGCCAAAGCAGATAATATTTGCTAGTGGTTGGCTTGAGCGGTTATCTATGTTTTTTCTTTGCAAGTAACATGTATCTCTTATACATTTTCATATATTCAAATCGGTTAACAAAGTAACAAATTAACTATATATTTTTGTCAAAAAAATTTAAAAAATAAAATTTAATAATTTTTAATAATTTTTTTTTCATCTTTACCGTTACTAATACGTTTCAAAAATACTCATGAACTTTCAAAAATAACATTATAAAGTTTAGATATAATGTATGAGGTGTCAACAAATGAGTTTCGTCTATATATTGACGGTAATGATTTTTCTGAATATATTTTTACGAAGATAAAGGGTGTAAATATTAACGGATATTAGAACCGTTTGTGAATATTTTTATTAATTCGGACAAATTGGTATGTATGTTTAAGTTATGGCATCGTGGCTTCATGTTCTTATCATCCCTTCCTTATCAAGGCTCTATATTATTAATTATTTATTCAATGTTAAAAGAATAAAAAGGCATGAAATTAAAAAAAAAAAGAAAAAAGAAAAAAATGGAGGTATGGGTAATTAGATACTTTAATTAATTAATTAATTCATTAATTATTGGGATTGTTGCTCCCACCCACTATAGTTAGTTAATTTTTTTTAATATATGATGATGCATATCTTATATTAATTGAATTATGTTTATATCGGTAAATAACTTAGGCTATCAAATATATTTAATATGTTGCTTCAAGTAGAGATTAAATATCTCAATATTTAAGACATTAATAATAGAGATATCTTGAGAAATTACTAAGAAAAACGACAAATAGAGAGGGAGAGTTAGAGTCGGGTTTCTGCCTGGTTGTGGTTCAACATGTTGATGAGTCAGTCTGACTCGGGTGGAAGTACGATGTGTTTGAAAAGTTTGGGATTGTAAATGGATTTGAGTACCATGTGGATCATTGCTTTGTTATGCTCTTTTCTACCGGTTAAACTATTTTGAGCACTCTCTAAGACTACATAGCTCGAGTAAAGAGCTTACAGTTACAAAAATGGCAAAAAAATTACAGGTGACCGTTACAAGAATGGTAAACACGGTGTGATGTTATATTCTAATAAACTTAACACAAAGTATTGATAACTTGAACTCAAATATTAAATTTCTTATTTTTAAGAGACTTTAAAAAATTCGATGACTCGTAAAACCTAATTAACCTAATTCAATCCATACTCGAGTAAAAAACTTATTTGGGTTGGGTTGATTCAAATAAATGAATATTTTATAGATTAAGTTAGTTCATGTGTTCTCTTGAAATTAGACTGGATTGAATCGAATTTATTGTTTAATTTTAATAAATATATTTTTTCTTACCATATAAATATTAATTTTTAAATAACCTAACTTTTCAATCCTTTGGGATATCTTTGGATTTTTAATTTTCTAAATCCTTATAAATGTTTTTGGGATTAAAATTCTATACTTTTCAACTTGGACTTTGGGCCCAATCATTTGAATTGGGCTTTGGGCCTAACTCTTTTGGATATAGATTTTGGGTCTAATTATCTTTATAAATGTTTTTGAGATTAAAATTCAGGGCCCAAATATTTTAATTGGGCTTCATTCATTTTGAAACTTGTCCTTTAGAATTGGGCTTTGGGCCTAACTCTTTTGGATCTAGAATTTGGGCCTAATTATCCTTATAAAATGTTTTTGGGCCCAACCATTTGAATTGGGCTTCATTCATTTTAAAATTCTCTTTAGAATTGGGCTTGGGGCCTAATTAATCTTCAGTTCATTATATCTCTCTAGGCCCAATTTGATCACACTAGAATTACCATTATTTGATATAATTAAATAGATAGACTGGTTGAAAAGACGTAAAGGTAAGAAAATGTGGCATACGAGTAAATGAGGGATATATGAATGAACTAATACCACATCTGAATGAGAGCGGTCCTTAAACGTGCTTTACTTGGAGCAATTGTATGATGGGTGGCCGAATGAAATTATTCAACCATGTCGTAAAAGATCATTCTAAATCCCGAGCTTGGGTCGTGAACATAACGGGGAAAAGTGTAAACTTTATTTATTTTTTGTTTCTCTTTTTGAAATAAGCCAAAGAGCTTGTGCTTACAAATGGATGGGTGGGGAAGAGGACCACAAACCCACCCAACACCACAACATCTCTACACCCTTCTAAATATCATCTTCCATTTTTGAATCTTATTATATCAAATGTGATAATGACATTCATATTTTTTAATTGGAATTTTTCCCTCCTCGCTATAATTCGAAAACCCGAAACATTATTCGCCACTCCTCTCACAATTTAATGTGATTAAGTAATAATATAATGTTTGAGGTTTACCATGTTTTTGTTCGTTGTCAAAAGTGTCTATATTCACCCGATAAAATTTTGTTTCTATTGTTTTTTTTTTCTTCTTCTTAGTTGAACAAATTTGGAATGGAGAATCAAACTTTAGGTTTCGCCCCATGCGGAAAATTTGGACAAAGAATTAGAATTTATATTCGATACCTCGTGCCCCTCCCCCCCACCCCCGACATTTTCCTACCTCTCCTGTAAAGTGCTTCCTATAGTGAATATTATCCTGCGGATTATTCTTCTTTATATTTTGTTCTCACCCACGTGCTTTTTAGAATTTAAAAATTCAATAAAATTTTGTAAAAAAATAATTAAAAAAAAAAAACAAAGAATGAAAATAATTGTCAAAAAGAACCGGTGGTGAACTGACAATTGAGGCTGTTTTTTTAGATTTTGATTTGTACCCTAAGAATATATTAGAAAAAGGTGAAAAAAAAGTAATAATAATTTGGAAATAATAAAATCCCAAAAAAAAAAAAAAAAAAAAAAAAAAAAAAAAAAAAAAAAAAAAAAA
>NW_019272044.1:2415784-2445994 GCF_002738345.1 Cucurbita maxima
AAAAAAAAAAAAAAAAAAAAAAAAAAAAAAAAAAAAAAAAAAAAAAAAAAAAAAAAAAAAAAAAAAAAAAAAAGTGATTTTCATAACTCTTTGTCAATTCCTTCCCCCAAGAAACTCAATCATAAATGGTTCATGAAAGCAACTCTATTGTGCAGATCTATGTACTTTTCATGCCATCATAAATATATATATTATACATAATAAAATAATTTCCACAATTATATAAAAAAATAAGTAAATAAATAATCAAAACAAATCACAACCGTTCATTTTGGGTGTCAGATTTATCATCCAATTCCAATAATTTTCATCATCCACATTTCTCCCCCACCATTATTGTATCACACCCCTTTTTTTTTTTTATAATAATACAAATGAGACGAGCCCGGTGGTGCAGGTCACGCTCGACGAGTGGATCTTGCAGTCAAGCTCTCCCTTCTGCCATTGCACTCGATAGCCAATTTTTGTATGGCGGATCGAATTTTATCTAACAAAAAGCTTAGTGCAATTCATGCTTGACAAGTGGATCTTATAGTCAAGTTCCCTTCTTTCATTGCACTCGAGAGCTAATCTTCGTCTGGCCAAACAAATTATTCCTAGCAAAAAATCCAGTGTCGGTGATGTGATGCTCAAAGAGTGGATCTTACTATCAAGCTCCCTTCTTCCGTTGCAAGAGCCAATTCCCATCTAGCCAATTAAATTCTACCTAGCAAAAAGTCGGTGCAAGTCATGCTCAACGAGTAGATCTTGTAATCAATCTCCCTTTCATCATTGCACTCGAGAGCCAATTCCTATTAATTGATATTGGTTATTTAATATCGTCCAATGAATAATTGAAAAACTTAATATTTGCAAGATGAAGAATTCAACGATAATCACTAAACTATGCTTGTTTTAGTTTAATCCTTGTCGTGGGTATTACAAACTACTAACCATAACAACAAGGACGTTACGAACCAGACCGAACCCATATAGAAATTATAATTACAGTATAGAAATCTAACAAATCGGGGCATTATAATACGAGTAATTAATCTTTGTGACTGTCCAAACATAGCATGTTCCCTTCAATAATAAAGTTGTTTGTTTGTTTATTGATACTCATTATAATATAATCTCATTGCTAAGAACTGCCCCTCAAGCTTTAAGAATTAGGCCATGTTTGGAAGCCTCCAAAATGGCATACCTAAGAACATATGAGTAAACAATTCACTCACCCATGTGGCTTCTTCATCAGTACCTGTTCCCACAACCATACACACAAATTTGATATTCAATATGCAAAAAGACAAGCATTTTGAGAGAATCATTGTAATTTATAAGCCATTCAAACTGAATTATAAGAACCAAAGACAGGAGGTGATGGCAGTGTAATACTTAATTAGCAATGTGAATGAATCACTCGTATCAACGAACATAAGAACTATAGTTTTATCAGCTTTTCGGGTCTTGTCCAACCATAACAATAAGGATAATTGGATCCAAACAGCAGCAAAATATTCGGGTTCGAGTTTTGTATAAGATTCATTCCCCCAACTGCATTGATATGACAGTAGAAACTGTCTGCGCATGTCCATCGAAAACTCGCTACACTATTAGCAAAATCTAGCTACAAGATATGCAGAGCATCCAAAGAAATATCCTTCTTGGTAAAAGATACATGAAGGTTAGTGAATAAAAAGCTCAGATTCTCTGTCTTCATAGCGATGACATCGGGGCTGAGAACTAAACTAAGCAACGAGTTAGGGAATGGCCCGTGTGCATATTTTGAGTTCGAAGGACATTCTACATTCTAAGTTTAAGCTAGAACGGTGAGATCGAAACATTCTTTATAAGAGTTTGGAAATCTCTCCCTAACGTACGCGTTTTAAAAACTTTGAGGGGGAAACCGAAAGGGAAAGCTCAAGGAGGACAATATCTGCTAATGGTGGACTAGAGCTGTTACAAGAACTCAAGATAATAAGGGTGATAAGGACTCGAGATGTATGGAGATATACTCGAAGATCCTAGGTTCAAGCCTCCAAGTGGTTTGTTGTCTCTCGTAACTAGACATGGGACGGGCAAAGACTCGTCAATGGGAGTGGGCTATGAGCTTAGCATAAGTTAATGAGACCTCTGGTATGCAAGTTATCCCAAAAGAGAAAGCATGAAAGTATAAAATCACTATATTCTGAGACTCTAATGGCTTTGATATCCAGCTGAGTTCTAAATACACCTTTACATCATCAAAGAGCTAAAGAGAAACAGACAGTGCACACCACTAAGGTTCGGTTTGGTAGCCATTTCGTTTCGAGTTTTTGTGGAGTGTGCCGGTTTCTCACAAGTTCTTTACAATTGTGAGATCCCACATTGGTTGGAGAGGAGAAGGAAACATTCTTTATAAGGGTGTGAAAACCTATCCTTAGTAGACGCGTTTTAAAAACCTTAAGAGGAAGCTCGAAAGGGAAAGCCCAAAGCGAACAATATCTGCTAGCGGTGGGCTTGTCTTCCTCTTTCTTAAGGAAAAAGTTGAATTCTTAGCCAAATTCCAAAAACTAGTCATAACACAGTGAAACGGGACACTTCTAGTACAACCACGACTCACTATCTATACCCTTCTTTCAAACTCGGTTGTATCTTCATCTCGAACAAGTAGAACAACCAACATAACCAGAAAATGTGCATTTCATTACAATAAAACACGAAACGAAGAAAACGAAACCAGAGCAACAATGGCAGTTTTAGCAGAAGAAATAATATACTAACATGCTTGTAGTTAGATTTTTAGATACACTAAGGAAGCTAGCCTGTCTGGACCTATGAATCAAGAGCAGAAAATGATGCAAGAATGACAAGTAATGAAAGTTAAGAGATACCACAAAACAGTGCAATGTTATTGATGATTAATTATATGAGTAGATAAATTTGAACCTCTGGCATAATAAGAGTAGTTGATAAGAACCCGAGCTTTCAACATCTCCAGGCCGAAGCGGAGATGAGCTCCCGACGCTGCCAGCATAAAACTAGGGAAGCCTGGCGTTTCTCGACGTGAAATCCCCTCACAGAAGTTCTCTTTGCTACACATTCTGCTTGAGTTTCAGTGAAGTTGCTGAAGTTTACTGGTGTAAAGCCAGCAGAGGCAAAGAGTGTTTTCCAAAGGGGCATTCTTTCAGGCGCTCGAAGCCGCCCCAGAACAGTGCTTTCGATTCTCGGTTGCAAAAGAAACCTCTCGATCTTGTTCACAGCGTCCGAGTTCATATTAATAGCATCCAGAGATTCCAGGAGGTTAATGTAGGACTGAAGTGCCTGAAGCATATGCTGAGGAAATGGGAGGTCACTTCGATCGCACCCTCGGTCAAGTGAAACAACAAGTTTCGGTGAGAGTTGTTTGATGAAACGGAGGAGAGATGGAAGCAATGCTGGTTGATTCGATGTCGAACATAGAGGGAAGTTTACTGCAATAGCCTCGTTTTCGTTTGCTCGAGAAAATGGCAACGAAAAGGAGTTCTGGTTCAAGGAATCGAAGTTGATCATATCGAACTCGAAACTTATCCCAATGTCATTAGCAAATTGAGTGAGATTTTCGCGCATTAGCCCGAGTTCGATCGGATGATGAGTCGAGGGAGAGGCAAAAGCAGTAATTTTGAGTGATGCACCCTGGTTCCTCAAGGACAGTTCCTGCATAAAAGAAGCCCATTGTGCTCCAAAACCAATATCAAAATCTACAATGTGAATTCGACCAACGTCGTCGAGAGCCTCGAGCAGTGCCTGATTGCAGGTGAAATTCACAAACTGAACAAGTGGGGAGATTTCGGAAAACACCTTGTAAGCACCCATCTTGAAGATCACATCGACCGGTGTAGGGCAGCGAGGTGGAGGAGGATTAACCGGGTTGTTCATAAGGAGGAGCAATTGAAGAGCCTCCTTGAAGTAGAAAGCAGCCCTTTGAAGGGGCTTTCCAACAGGTGAGAGCTGGTGATTGAGCCGCGCCAATATCCCTTGCGCGTGTGAGAAGTTCCCAGTCCCGACCAGCTCCGCCGCCTTGTAGAGCTGGTCGAGCAAAGCATGTTGCTGTTGCTGTGGGGGATTGTTATACGCCATTTCGTCGCCAAGCCCTACAACTTTCGGCTTCGGGGACATTGCCTTCTGCTGAGGAAGACACTGCAAACCAGGTGCATAACCAAGCTGCTGCTGCTGCAACACCTGCACCTGATGATTCCTCATCAAAATCTCATTCGGTATCGGTATCGGCCCGTTGGGATTCGCGTCGAGTGCTCCGCTCGAATTATGCCTCTTCAGCTGAGGCTGGAGCTGCTGTTCTTGTTGACCAAACATCAATGGCACAAAGAAGCTAGGATTCTGAGGGTGCTGGTGCTGGTGCTGGTTCAACAAAACCTGAGCAGCATTCAAACTCTGGGGCTTCTCATCAGGGCGCTCAAATGGCTGAATCAAACCAGAAACAGGAACAACAACATTTTCAAGAGACCCATTAAAGATAGGGCTCTGAAGATTCAAATTCCCATGGCGATTGTTCATCCCCAAACTAGAACTCTTGTAATTAGCCCCCCCACAAGCAGGAACAGGAAACGATAAATTAGGATTAATGTTAGCAAGAACATTACCAGCTCCGCGGCCAAATTCAGAACCCTGTTCGACAATTCCGATACCGGCATTGCCATCGAAATCAAAGGGGTTTTTACTCCCCATACTGGAATCTTCAACATCCCCGGCGATCCATCGGAGAAACGACTGTTCAGGGCCGGCAGTTTCCGACCACATACTCTCCAAATCTTCCAATCCACTAGAAAAAATGGCGTTCCCAACACCAGCTCCGGCGAGCGGCTCAACAGAAGGGGTCTCCGGAGGAAGTGAAGGAACACAACCACCGCCACCGCCACCGCCACCGCCAAAGGAAGAAGAGAGAGTGGAAACCGATGTGGGAGGACTGGGGCTTCTCATATGAAGAACGGAAGTGGGTTCGTTGTTGGGTAAAAGAAAATAAGAAAACCCTTCTTGTTGTTCTTCGAGTTCTTGGTGTTCTTCCCCCTTTTTAACCCACTTTTCTGCAAAACCAGAGCAAATCGGAGAAGAAGATAACGCGGCTGAAATTTCCAAGTCCCCCTTCCCCTGAAAATGAAAGGAAATCCCCCTCATACCCAGAGAAGCAAGAACAAGGCCGCCAAAGAAGAAATCAAGAACAATAACACTCCAAAGGGTTTGAAAACAGGAGAAGAACTACAAATTTGTGGGTTTAATCTGAAACCCACCATTTTTCTTTGCATGCCATTGAATCCCAAAATCCCATTATCAAAAACCCATTTCAGAGATTGTTCTTGAAATTCCTCTTCTTCCTCCACCTCAACCCCCTCTTCCTTCTACCTTCCATTTCCATAGCTCTGTGTTTGTTGTTCTTCTTCTTATCCCTTGAGAGATGGATGTTTTGTTTGTTGTTGTTGTTGTTCTAGGCTTGTGTTGTAGCAGAGGTCTGTGGGCTTCTCTGTTCTGCCATGGATGCGTACATCATAAAAAAGGCAATAAAGCGTACGCCTCCTTCTCCTCCACTCTCTCTCTCTTCATTTCTCTACTTTTTCTCTTTCTTCTTCTTCTTCTTCTTCTTCTTCTTCTTTTAATATTTTTGTTCTTTGGGTTAAAATGGTTTTGTTTTTGGCCCTTTTTGTTCATTTACTTGCCTTTGGGTTTGCTCTGTGCCTCCATTGTAGTGGGATACTCTTCTCTCTCTCCCTAATTTCAGAGAGCCCAAAATCAGCCATCTCAAACACAACAGGAACAAGGCCCTTCTCATTTCTTTCTTCCAACCTTACCCCAACTCAAAATTCTTTATTTTAACTCTCTCAAATTATCGAACTAAAAGTTTAGACGGATGTGTTTGTTCAAACATAATGGATAAGACATGAGAGCGATCGAGATAAAAGAAAGTTTAGACTCGAACTGTCGAGCTATGAAAAAGTTTGGAGTGTTGTGTTCATTCAAACATAATGGATTAGACACGAAAGGCTGACCTAAAAAAAAATTTAGAATGATGTGTTTATTTAAATAGGTCTATTTTTTTGTTTTTAAATCATTTTAAAATTTTATTTTCCAAACTTTTAAAACTAAAAAAATAACAAAAATAATTTAATTATTTTTATGTGTATTTCTCAACGATGAATTTCAAGATTATAAATTTTTAAAAAATGGGAAAAGTTCTAAAATTATTTTAAAAACTACAAAAATAGACCTGTACTCGGGACGATGTTTTAGGGATTCTTATGATAGCTCCTTGATTATTGTTTCTGCTCGTGACTTATTGGTTGATGAAAGGGTTTCTATTGGTAGAGTTCCTATCCTCGGCCTTGGTTACGTTCTCGTCTTACTATTGGCCTATTAATTGATTATAAATGCAATCGCTATATAAAATAATTACAAAAATTCTCCTATCGTTCAAGGGCAAGGGCACGGAAAAAATATATAGTGACTTGTCTGGACCTAATATTTTTTTCTAAAAAAAAAATCAATTAATAAATAAAGGAAAAATAAAATAAAATAAAATCTTATGATAAATCTAACCTCAAAATTTAATTTAAGTTTGGCTCAATTTTAATTCTAAATATGTTTTATGATAATGGGAAAATTATAAAATTATGATTTTCCTTAAATTTTTCATAAAGAAAATATAATTAAAATTTTCAATAATGTTCCTAAGAAAGACAAAAGGAATATCTTGTTATATTATTTTCTTTATTTATTGATATTAATTGTTATTTACACGCAAGCAATATCCATTAATAAAATAATTTATGTTAATCATGTGATTTAAAAAAGACTGTTTTTGTATTCTTAAATTATTTTAAATTATTTTTTATATCCCGTCATAAATGGGTAATGTGGTCATGTAGGATAGTAACCACACCTTGCTCTTCTAATAAGCCATCTCTTTTATACTATTTTCAATCCCAAAGTGAGTTCTTCCCGAAAGGGGATGAAGTTCGTCTAAGATCATGTGTCGAAACATTGATTTCTCGAAGAGAGGCTCGGTGAAACAGATATGTTTGTGAATACGAGCGACAGTAAAAGAGAGGCGTGATAAGTGGAATTGTTTTGCTCTAGAAATACGAGCGTTGAACCTGCCTTCGCGGTACCATAGATTGCACCGTTGGCACCATTGAGATTAAAATAGTTGAAATTAATTGAAAACATATTTTAACCGCTCAAAATCAATTTAATCGTTTGAATTTATTTACATGAACTAAAGTATTACTACTCATAACTTTGCAATAATTGTTTAAGTATTATCACTCCTATCAAGCTCACTATTAGCATATATTATCCGTTTTAACTTGTTATGTAGAGATGTTTCCATATCCATATAAAGAATGTTTTGTTTCTCTCTCCCATAAATGCGAGTTCTCACACAGTGATTAAGAATTTGGTGTTACGTCTAATGGCTTAAAAAATACCCTACTAATTTTTTTTTTTTAAAAAATAAAGTTGAGGATGATTTAAAATAATTTCTAAAAATATTAATGAGAGAGACGAAAAAAAAAATAATAAATAAACAAAAGACAAGGACTTGAGGTGCGAGTACGACGCTCCTTAAGGCGATTGAAAACGACACACCAATAAGGGGTCACTTCAAAAATCTCCACACCAATGGGCCCCACTCTGGAAAATTGAAACTGTTTCTCAATAGTTTCCTGCGTGACTTTCACTTGCCTGCTAACTGCGAGTGGTTCCAATTCTACCTTCGTTTTCTTTTCTTTTTTTGATTGAAAAATAAAAAATTCGAAATTAATTTATGAGTTAGACATTTTTTTGTACGGTCAATTTAACCGATCCAACTAACTCGAAAATAGAATTATAATTCATCTTTATCTTATTCTACTTTTAATATTATTATAGAAATTAAGAATATACAAGATTATAACCGAAATTAACAACGTATTGTGACTTGTAAATATTTAATATTTAAATTTTATGAAATTTTAGTTATTAATATCACGTGTACGGGAGATAAATATGATTTTTTAAAATAATAAAATAATATCCAAAATGAAAAACAATAAACTAAAATAATATCTCATTTTTATTTTTATTTTTATTTTTGAGTCATTTTTGTTGTATATATAATATTTTATATATATATATATATATATATATATATATATATTTACCGTACTGAAATTGGAAAAGAGAGTAATTATTAAAATGTTGTAAAAAGTATAGCAGACGATTCAGTGGGCTCCTTTTTTTTGCCCTCATTTTTTTAATATTTAAGATAAATTAATAAAAATAATTTAATGTTTACACCTTTTTTTAAAAAAAAATATTTATAATTTTTAAATATTTTTATAATATCTTTAAACTTTAAAAATATTTAAAAGATATTTTTAAATTTAAAAAAAATTAAAAATATATTTTTACCTTTTTAGTTTGGAATGAAAAGTATTTAAAAAATATTATTAAATTTTCGAAAGTTTTATTAATGGACTTTTAAGAATTTAAAAAAAATCCTTAAATATTTTTGAAAAATTAAAAAAATATCCCGCATATAAGATGTCAATACATAGTTTCATCCATATATTAATGATAAAGTTAAAGATAGCGTTTCAATGTTTTAATTCTAATTTTGAGTACATATCAGTATATTTATGCATCCCTATGACACATTCATGTTATAAACTCTTCGTCAAGCTCTACCCATTTAGTAGCCTTACATTTAACCCCCTTTTGGGAGAGGACAAATCAACTCGAGTTTAGTTTAATTATGATATTTTAATAAATGAGAGATACATATATGAATCGAAACCATGTCTGAATGAGTGCGATTCTAAGGATAAGATGACTAAAAAATGCATAAAAGAAATGAAAGTTACTACTTATACTAACAAGATACACATTTCTTTTCGATGGCTCAATCATAGAAACTCAATGATTATACATGTTTTACTTGAAGCAATTATATGTTGAGTGACCTCCTATGAATTTTCCTGAGATGCATATGAGTGAAAACAAACCATGTATTATTGGAAGGACTCTTGTTAGTTTGTGGGGATAGTTGTCAGTGTGTCTGAATTGAAACTATCTTAAGGATATGATGACTAAAAATTACTTAAAATAATCGAAAATTACTATTATAAAGTTTTGTAATGGCTCAAGCTCACTCCTAACAAATATTATTCGTTTCGGTTCGTTCGTTACGTATTGTTGTTAGCCTCGCAGTTCTAAAACGCGTCTACTAGAAGAAAAAAGTTTCCACACGCATATAAGGAATGCTGGACATAGATCTGAGAGAGGGAGGAAGAGAAAATGATAAAATTTGAAGTTTATCTCGAAATCTTCACCTTTTTTTTTTTTTTATTTTAACTATCCAATCTATATTACTTCACCACATGGCCTCCGACAATACCACACTTTTTTTTTTTAATTTACAAAAATATTTTAAAAATAATTATTCTCGATATAATTTACCGAGACCACAACGTGGAATTCTCACCACTAAAATTTTTGTAATAGCCAAAGCCCACTTCTAATAGATATTGTCACTTTGGCCTATTACATATCACTGTCAATTTCATAATTTTTTTGGAGTCTAAACGACTGCTAACTGATTTTGTTCAAATAAGAGAGGTTGTCACAAGAATGAAATTTTTGGGGTCGGACGCAGGTTGAGGCCAAAATCTCTATAAAATATGAAATATTTATATTAAACATAAAGTTGACCGTTCAAATAATATTAAACATAAAGTTGACATTTTTCACGTGTTAAATATTTGGTTGACTTTTTTTTTATTCTCCTTTTTAATTTTTTTAGAACACGTAAATCATTTGGATATTTATTTTTCTAGTCCAATTCAAGAAATTTGTAACGAAAATAATGAAATTTGGAAATTGACTTATCGGAATGGTCTCTTACGACAGACAGACAGACAGACGATTCTCCCTGTACCAATTGGATTTACTTGAGAAAATTCGGATCCACGTGAGGTTGAGGAGATCCGTGAAGTATTTTTATAATCAATTGGCTCCATGTTTGAGAGAAATTCAAGCGGAAAGAAATTTTACTGCGGATGAAAGAAATTCGTTTTGAAACGGATGAATATAATTAAATTATGAGGACATCTATTGGGCTAAAGTCAAATGTCTATCCGTAAAATATTTAAGGTTAAATTGATAATTAATATAATATTTAATAATTATATAATTAAATTAGGGTGTAATTAGTTTAGTTGGGTTTATTATAATAATAATAATGAAGAAAACAGACAAAATAGAGAAAACTTAATTATTTTGTTAAATTATTAATTAAGGATTTAAACTCACAAGCTTTATCCCTTGCGTCCTCTCTCTCTCACTTTCTCTCTCAAGGTTGAAATATGAAAAGAAGTGAATGGATGTCATCCCATGTGGGTACTTTTTCAAAAAAAAAAAAAATCTATTTATTTTAAAAATATCTTTGATGTGAAATCTCACGTCAACGTTTTAAAACTGTGAGACTGTACATACGTAACGAGCTAAAACAAACAATATCTGCTCGTGGTGGATTTGAACTATTACAAATGGTATTACACTTCTTTTAAAAGTTATTGTTAGACGAACACGACTCTCCACAATAGTATGATATTGTCCACTTTAAGTATAAGCTCTCATGGCTTTGCTTTGGGCTTCCCAAAAGGCCTCAATCTAATAGAGTTAGTATTCCTCACTTATAAACCTATGATCATTCCCTACATTAGCCGATGTGGGACTTCCATCATCCAACACCTCCCCTTAATCGAAGCTAACTCCTTTGGAGTCTTAGTCATTTTTTACTGCCTTCGAGGAGACTTGCTCAAAGTGGACAATATCATACCATTGTGGAGAGTCGTGTTCGTCTAACTTGGTATCAGAGCCATGCCCTAAACTTAGCCATGCCAATAGATTGGCAAATCCTCGAATGTCGAACAAAGGACTCCAAAAAAGAAAAAAAAGGAGTCAAGTCTCCTCGAAGGTACGAAGGCAGTAAAAAATGATTAAGACTCCAAAGGAGTCGAGCCTCGATTAAGGGGAAGTGTTAGATGAAAGTGTCCCACATTGGTTAATTTAGGGAATAGTCATGGGTTTATAATCTAAGAATACACTCTTCATTGGAATGAGGTCTTTTGGGAAGCTCAAAGCAAAGCCACGAGAGCTTATGCTCAAAGTGGACAATATCATACTACTGTGGGAGAGTCGTGTTCGTCTAACAGTTATTTTTTAAAAATACAAAATATGAAATTTTTTTGCATATTTCATGTTTTTTTTTTTTTATCTTTGTTCCCGGGATAATCGCCCGAAAAGCCTCGTACTAAATTGTGATAGGTGAGCTAAAGACAATCTTTGTTACACAAAAGGTGTAATGAGGCCATAAGTCTATAGACATGTCTCAAGAGTGCCCCCACTGTCATCACAAAGTCCTACCTTGGTCCCACGGGAGTGTCTGGTGGGGTTAATATAAGTAGAAGACGCCCCCACCTTCAAAGGTATGGTATGCAATTTTTCTGTGTTCAATTCGATATATCTTTAGAGCACATTGGCCATAACTCCACATAGGAGCGAGATTTTGTCTTCGGGTATGCTCGACTCAAATACGATCATAATCACAAATTTCCTTTCACGGAAAATTCAAAACTATAATAATTTTATTTTAAAAAATGAGTTTAACATACTATACATATTTCAAATCGTCAAAACATTTTCGTGGAAGAATCAATTGTAACGACCCATGCCCAAGCGTAATGGTCCCACAACCCATAGGTCCCAGGATTAAAACCTACCTTTAATACCATTTGTAACAACCCATGCCCAAGATTCAAACTAGAATTCAGAATCTAGATTTGGCACCTGTGTGCCCCAACATTCCCTTGCATATCCTAACATAGTCACGTTACTTACTTCTCACTTCTAAAAGGGAAAACAATAATCACAGATTAACACGAGTCTTTCCAATATGTTTTATCTGCACTCACATGCATCCAAGCAAAACACGACTTTTATTTCTTTTAAGTCTTTTTTAGTCATCATATTCTTAGGACCCGCTCTCATTTTAATATAGTCTTAGTTCATTCATGTACTTCTCCTTTATTCGAGTGTCAAAGAGAGAAGGTCGTGAATACCTAAGGTATTGGAGTAAATGGTTGGGCATGAGAAGGGGTGAATAGATGAAACATGACAAGCATTATGGATCATGTTTCAAATCTAGGCTGCAACTACACATCAGCATTGACCGTTTGATTTTATCCAAACAATCACTCTTTTCTTATCTTTGAAAAAACACCCACCCTTCCCCCATTCCACATTCAGCCATCCACACCCCTTATCACCTTTCTTTTCTTGTTTGTGTTATCCCATTCCTAGATAAAACAAATTTTAACATTTGTGATCGATTATTATAAAAGTCGAGTCAGACATCAAGTGGTGTGCCAACGAGGACGTTGAGCTTCAAAGAAGATGTACATGGGATAATATGCCAACGAGGACATTGGGTCCTAAAGGGGGTGGATTGTGAGATTCCACACCGATTGAAGAAGAGAACGAGTACCAACGAGGACGCTGGGCCCTGAGGAGGTGGACTGTGAGATCCCATGTCATTTGGAGAGGGGAACGAAACATACCTTACAAGAGTGAAAATATCTCCCTGACATACGCATTAAAATTGGGAGGCTGACTGAATCAAAGTAGACAATAATAATATTTCAATTAAACTTAGACATGAACATTAACTATATAAAATTTTAATTTAGGGTTTGTGAGAGTAAGAGTGTACGTGGTTGGTTAGAGAATTTTTTTTGGACCAACCCAAAATTGCAGGTTGGTTGGGTTGGTGACTTAAGCAACTCAAATAAAGTTCACAACCTAACCTTCTAGTTTCGTGTTTGGTTTGGAGTGTCGGGTTATTTTTTTAATTATTTAAAAAATCATACATGTTACATTAATAATTAAAATCTCATAAAATTAAAATACCACATTATTCACAACTCACAATGCATCGTTAACATCAATTATAAATATTAACTATTCTTAATATTCGTAATAATCTTAAAGTAGGGTAGGATTGAGCTGACTTGTAACCTATTTTCAAGTTGGTCGGGAAAAGAATGGCGACCTATGATCGACCCAAATTTCAAGTTTTCTAAAATTCAATCCAATTCAAACAAAGAAAAAATCTAACTCAACCCAAATTTTATGGTTTGAGGTTGATAATCTAAATTAAAAAAATTATCAGACTATATGAACACTCGGACATGATGGTTGGTCGGTTGGTTTTGTATGGGACAAAAGTTGTTACCTTAAAAATAAAGTTGAGAAAGGACAACAAATTTGGAGCCCAATTAGGTTTTAAAAGACAACAATGGTCTGCCTTATTAAGCTAAAAAAAAATTATTTGAGCAAAATTCTTTTCATATTCCTTCATATGTATGTTCAAATTTAGAAATATTTCTATCAAAATGTGTAGAATATGCTAATTTCTTTCCTTTTTGCAAATGGAAATGCTTTCAACTCATCCAAGAAAGAAAAAAAAAAAGTATTAAACCCATTTGATTGATCGATAATAATATTACAAAACTGGTCCAAACGATTTTTTTACTCGGGTATTTAGCTTAGTAAGTCAACCCTGATCGTAAACTTTCATTTTTATTGACTAAATTTTGATCGAGCCACAAAATCAACGAGTTAAAGTAATTCTTAATCTGCATACTTCAAAATATCCGACGGAACTAGAAGAACCTGTATCAGTACGAATAGTCTCGGCTACAAACTTAAACTGATCAAGGCAACGGTCGTAGGTAATTCAATAAATTTAATTAAAAATGGATATGTATCAATAAAGAAAATCAAGGGTTAAACGGTTCATATATGCTAAGAAGGTTTTGTAAGGCCCAAATGGCCCATATAGGCTTAAGAACAAAAATGATTTACATAGGTTTTGTAATATAGGTTCAAAATCTAGTTTCGATATATGATGGTCTTATATCCTTACGATCTAGACACGTCACTTGCTTGTCTTTAGTTTATTGTGTGAGACTGAAGACTAAGTATTCTTACAAATCAACACAGGTATATTCGCTACGAAATTTATGAATTTTTAATGCTAAAAAGTATAGACAATTTTTCAAAATGCATCGACACGTTTCTTCAGAAAATGACCATCGAGAGAGGCCTCTACCAATGTTATAAAAGTTGGCATGGGAATAACATGTTAGAAAAAGTCGAAAATCTTTTAATGTTTCAGGATGATTTGTGTTCCTTATTCACGTGAATTTTAAGAAGAGCCGCTCGTGATGTTAAATTGTTTCAAGCAAGCGCACTTAATTTTGTAGTGCACGTGATTAAATAATATTTTTTTTAAAGAATAATAATGGATGAAAAATTATTCATAGGGAATATTCACCCTGATTCTTACAAAAATAAACGAAGAATTTCACGTAGATAGAGAATGTCACGGAAATGAGGACGGATAAAACTTTCCTCTTCTTAAGCACGCCCTAACTACTAGATTGGAAGAAAATCTAAGGCCCCACAAAAACCAACATGAAATCCAACGTGGCAAACATTCATAGGTCAAAAGCACATGGTAGGATTGCCACGTGGCAAACAAGGTCAATGGGGTGGAAGGAGTTGGAGGGCTTCATGTCCCTAATTTTAGGGTACAAAGTAACCATTAGGCCATCCCTTTTCCATATCTTCCAAAAAGGTCAATAAACTTTGTAGCTTTTGAAGAATATTAAACAATTTAATTTAATTTTTTTTAATATAATATAATTACATAAACCAAACCATGAATGCTACCATTTGTAATAAGTAAATGAATTAATATTAATTATTAATTTAGGCGAGTTATTTGTTTATATGCTAGATTTTTATTAATAATAATTTATTTTATTACTCTAAATTAATGTCATAACATTCATCTTTATTCGTATTTTTGAGATTTAATTGTTAAATTCAAGCGATTGGTACAAAAATCGTCCCAAATCATGGATTAACCAAGGAGAGTATGGTTGAAGATGGTTTAAAAACCCTAAAACTTACCTAACTTCGGCAAGGCTCCCGTCGTGCTTTATAGTGATTATCTCCCCAAATCACTACTTCCAAACCCTTCTCCGAGTACTTGAATCAAAGCATCTTGATTCCTTATTCACTCGTTATAAATCCGAGCATGAAGTTGCTCCAGCATACTTGAGTAAGAACTCGACTTTTTGGCAACGTTTCTCCTTCACCAAACTAATGAAATTCATCCAATTTCCTTAGCCAAATGATTTAATCCTTATCCTAATCTCATCCATACCTGATTTTGCAAATATATATATAACACTATACTTTCAACAATTAGATTCAATTTGAACATATGTTTTAAGGGCTTCACGACCGCCAAGTTAAGGAGCAGCCCTCATAAATGTGCACAAAATGCCACAGGCAATAGCTTTGATGTGCCACTGCTCGTTCTTGATTCTACGAGCATGAATTGCAAAGTTGTTCCATTTTGAACAACAAATTCTTCATACGTTTGCTACTAACTTCATCACTGACACATCAAATCATGATGAACACAGATGAAAATTGAAACAACTTCAGCCATAACAAAATATTTCCAAACAAACAAATATTTCCTTCATTCTAAAAAGAGATAAAGATAAAGGTAATTTCAACTTTCAACTATATAATCAATTATCTTTGGGCTACATTATTTAGAAAGCATTGGAAATAAGATACCAAAAAAAAAAAAAACAAAAAAAACATCCCATAACTGAGAGAGAGATAGAGAGGCAAGAAGAAAACCTGTTATTGCAGATGTGAACCATCAGGGAAAACTACTACAACAAAGCATGAAGTTCAATAAAAAACAGGTCAGTCAAAAGAAAATTATGAAATCATCCTGGGGGTTCTACCAGTTTTTTTTCGAACTATTTATATCATCAAATGCACACTTAGATCGACGTGCAAGTGCTTGAAACTTATCAAGGGAGGATTTTACGTCGATGGCGAGGTGTCTCTCGCCTCACATACATCTTCTCCATTTCGTTCAATGGCCTGCTAGAACCATCAGGCAAGCTGACGAACTTCCATCCACCGTCACCTCCCCGTTTCCCTCGTGGTCCCATTTTCTCTATTGTGAATTTCCACCCATCTGCAGCCCGACGCCTACTATATTTGTGGCGGAAGACCTCTCCTGCAATCTGCATTTCAAAGAAATAGTTATTATGTGAAAATGGAAAATTGAGTTCCATTGCATTTGTACACCTTTATACCATTAGACATCATGTCTACCATCCCCCTTCAATCAAATCCATTATCATCATTCATTGTTTTAAGAGGCTGCTATTGAGGCTTACGCCTTAAGGAAGACTCTCAATTTTAGATCTAAAGTCTATAACACCTTGTGCAATGATTAGAAGGATAATATTAATTTGTATCATTCTTCAAAAATTTATAATAGAATATAAAATTTTAAGTTTTGACAGTTTGAACTGTTACTACTTCCATTATTGTAACTTTGAAAGCATTGAAAACAAAGTTGGCCTCTATCGATAGACTCATTGTCAAATTTCTATGGAGTCCAGACACATTGGATGGACTTCTTAGTTCTTTGGATTTCTGGGGCTCATCAAGTGGCATTCTTATCACGTGGAATGACCCCGAACGTGACAAAAGATGTGTTCTCCCTTTCTACCCTTTTCACTACAGTTGATAGTTTCAAGTTGTGGATTACAGGGATCTATGGCCACTCGAGGTACAAGGGTTTGCCCCCATTTTGGCAAGATCTCCCTGACCTCCCCTTTTTATGTTCTGGAAACTGGCTGGGAGGGGACTTCAACCTATTTTGATGGGCAATGAAAAGTTTAATGGGAAGGCTTCCAGACGTATGAGACTATTCAAGTCTTTCATTTCCAGTGCTGACTTGATAGATACCCCACTCCAAATGGGCTGTTCACTTGGGTCAAATAACAGAACCTCTCCAACTAAAACATTCATGGACAGATTCGTTATCACTGAAAATGCCCTTGAAAAATTCTCGAAAGTTGGGGTCAAAAGGCTTGATACACTGACATCAGACCATTTTCACCCTTCTCTCTTTGGGCAACACAAACTAGGGTCCCTCATTTTTTCCCAGAAAATATGAGGCTTCAACGCTCCTTCTTTGTCCCTTTGTTCGAATACTGGTGGAAGAATACTCTCATTAGGGGATGATCGGGCCATGAATTTATTCAAAAGCTAAAGGTTTGAAAACTGTGATTAAGTCATGAATCAGGAATGGTAATGGCCGTCTCTCTATCAAAAGAAATCAGCTCTTGGCTGAAATATCAATCATTGATGCCTTAGGCGATTCAGGACCTATCTCTATTGAACAGCACACCAAGAAAGTCTATGCAAGCTGAATTATTGTCTTTTGCAGCCAAAGAAGGTATATCTTGGAAACAAAAATGTAAAAATAGATGGATAGAGGAGGGAGAAGCAAAAAATGGCTTCTTCCATTGTACCCAGGCCACTTAGGAGAGAAAAGGTCCATTTTCGGGATTCCATCCACTACAAGAAGGATTATCTAGAGGTTTTCCCTTCGGTTACTGACTGGAGTCCCATCGATCACCACGAACCACTTTTACTGAATTAGAAGTTTGGAAAGCTGTACAGAGCTTTGGCAATCCCAAGTCTACGAGCCCCAGGTGGTTATACATTCCAAATTCTTTTTTAAAAAAGGTATTAACATCCTAAGTGCAATATTATGAGTGATCCAAGTTTTTTTTTTCTTTTTTCAGATTGTGGCCCATGTACTCTTCAAGTGTCTTAAAAGAGTCCTTCCCCATACCACCACTATCAAACAACTTTTGGAGAAGGTAGACAAACCATTGATGCCTCTCATATGGATAACAAACTTATTGACGAATGGAAAAGGAAAAGGGGAAAGGGACGGTCATTAAATTAGACACTTAAAACGCATTCAACAAGTTTGATTGATTTTTCTTCAAAATATTTTTGCTGCAAAGGGTTTTGGCCAAAAAAGGAGACATTGGAGATTAAAGGTTGTATATCATCGGCAAATTTATCTATTATCATTAAAGAATAACCAAGGGAAAGACCTTAGTCACTAGTGGGCTACGTCAAGAAGACCTTTTGTCCCCTATCCTCTTCATGGACAGCCTCAGTAGGCTCCTCACTAACGCTGAGTCTCACAATCAAATTAAAGGCTTCCATGTGGAAATGGCGAGGTTAGCATAAACCATATCCAATTTGTCAATGACACCATTCGTTTCTCCCCTTTGGCAACGAAAGCTCCCTAAACAACCTTTTCAAGATTGTTGGTTATTTTGAGAAAGTGACTGACCTTATAGACAGGCATTCAAGAAAGTTATCATCCTAGGTTGGGCCTTTCTATTGCATTCTGCATCAGAGAGAGTTAGAAGATCTGGATCATCTGTTTTGGAGTTGACGAGTTGAAATTTTTGCTTCAAAGTATTTGAACTTTAAATTGCCCATCACAAAGCTTTTAGTGAAATAATCGAGGAATTCCCTTCTCCATTTACCGTTTAAGGGGGAAGGTTGTTTTTTTTATGGAAAGTTGGGGGGAGTGTCGTATTGAGAGAATCATGGGGAAAGAAATACTAGAGTTTTAGAGGGTTGGAGAGGGAGTCCTTTAATGTTTGGTCCTTAGTGAGACTTAATGTCCCTCTTTGGGCATCAGTGACAAGTTCCTTTTGTAATTTTTCTCTTGGTTTTATTTTTCTTGATTGGAGACTCTTTCTTTTGTAACCATCATGGATCTATCATCCCTTTCGTAAATCTTATACATCAATAAGACAAATTCTGAATAAAAAAGAATAAACTTGAGGCGTTATCCTCTTCAAGAGAAAAAACTTCAAGGCTACCTTTAGCCTTTAAAAAAATTAATCATTAATGCAATTTCACATTTCAGAACCATCCAAGTTCAATCAAGTAAAAATCATTTGGTAAATGGATTCAAAATGGATTCAAGAAGATTCTCTTTCAATACTCACGCAGCCATTCCAAATCCAAATAGAGTGTAGCAAAAGTACAGCAAAACTTACTTTCTTTTTGTTGAAATTCATCTTCTCGACAAATTCTTTATACAGCATATCATCTTCTTTTTTGGAGATCTCGTAATGGACTTCATCCAAATCTCTGGTTGTACCATCCCAACCTTCCGGCATAACCTTGAAATCGGGTTTGTATGGAAGGGATGCCACATGGAATTCCAGGTCGTGGGATTTAAAGAATCTGCGAGAAACAATAACAATGGTAAATGAGAAAAGATGCCAATGGTAAACGAGATAAGAAATCTTGTAGCTGGCCATAAGGAAGATAAGATGACAATGGTAAATGACTTAATCTTCATACTTAAAAATCTTTTGCATGGTAAATTCAAAATCTTATGCAAGTTCACATCTAATCCTTTTACTTTCAAAATCAATCATACATTAGGAGCATTAATACAATCAAAATAACCTTAAGACAGTAAATCGTCTGCTAAAACCAAGACTTCGAAACATTGGACTTCACCTTAAAGGATTATAGTATTTATAATACCTGACTTGTAAAATATTAAAATTTAAAAAGAGAAAATAATTTACCTACTATATGTGTGTACATCGTGTATAATCAACAGGAGGTTTTATGAAGAAAAAGAGTAATTAGTTGGGGGAAATTTTAATTATACAATTGCAAATTTCACATCCTTTATAATTTATCCATCCATACATCTGTTAAAAGTTAGACAAGGAAACATGTATCTTCCTAAAATAACTTACATATAAATAAAAATAAAGATTAAGAAATTGTAAACATAAAAAACAAAACAGGTGTTCTGATGCCAAATCATATATCTATCTGTGGTTTGTTTCCTTTAAATCTTAAGTCCAGATACTATAGAAAAAAAGTCCTAAGAACTATGTTTTCATTTTTCCAAGAAAGAGTGAAAACGATTTTGCAAAGAGAAAAAATATAAAGGTGTAAATCGTTCTTAAGATGCTATGCTAATATCCATCTAAATTTTATAAGGTAGAAACTTGTGACATACTCTGGGCAGGTATCAAGTAAAAGCTCAACAGAATCATCCAAGGGGTGGCCCAGTTTTTTCTCCTCTTCCTCTTCAAGCTCTTTCAGCCAAAGAATGGCGTGAACCCTTTGCCTCATAATCCTGTAATCTTTAGCAAGCTTCTCAACAGTATATACCTCAGGGTTCTCCTTGTGCAAGCGATACATCTCGGCCTTCTCCGAGTCCTTGAGATAAGACCCTCTAGCACCAGGTTCTCTCACTTGTTTCAAAAGCATGCTCATCTCTTTCATCCTTTCACCCCACTTGTCCACGAAGTCCTTGCTTTTCCGATTTTCTGCCTCTAATTCCCTTATTCTATCTTCAAACTCTTGCAACCCAGAAACTAATGAAGACTGTGGAGATTTTGGTGAATCCCCCCCTTCACCAACCCTGCGGCCTACAGCCTCTCCATCAAAATGCTCTTTGGTCAATCCAGTAGACCAAGAGGAAACAGAATCCCAGCCTAAATCATCTGACGTGGTGCCAGAAAACGATTCACTCACACTCTTATCCCATTCATTCTTAGAATTAGCTTCATCAAATCCACCAGATTTTGCAGAGAACTCTCTCAAAGTGGTTAACCAAGCTCCTTGAACATGCTTCAATGTGGAAACTGAATCAGTAATTAAACTAGATCCCACATTTGTGCTTTTCCCAAGAGAAGTGGAACTGAGACGACAAATGAAATGATGCAGATTTTGCATGGTCAAATTACAAGCCTCTGAAAATGCCACAAGAACAACTCGGTATCCCTAAAAAACCAGAACCTGAAGAAAAATGAAGCTGAAATCACTCAAATTGGTGCCAAATAGCTTTTCGAATACAACAAGTTTCTTTTTTACAGCCAAGCAAACTAGAGGTGAGTTTTCTTTCTTGTTTAGTTCATCTTCTCAGTTTTTTTTTTCTTTTTATTTCTTAATTCGGATAAAAATATTATGCTTTTTTTTTTTTTTTAATCTATTGATTCAATCTGTTTTTTCTTCTAACATGTGAAGTATTTTTAGTCTTACGTTTTCATTTGGATTGAATGAACATTGGCTGAAGAAGATACCAACAAAAAGAAAAAAAAAAACATCAATTCGTTGATTCTTCTTCGTGAGGAACAGAATATGTCAACTAAACAAAATAAAAATAGAACAAAATATCGAAACCTTGGGGCTGGATCTGAAAAATGAGGGGCGAACGGACCTCACCAGCAGCGAGAGTTGTGACTGACTGAACCGTTGTTATATATTTCGGAGAAAGAAAAAAACAACAGAGATAACTAACTCTGATTGCTCGGAGAAACGAGGGAGTGTAAGTAAGAGGGAGGAAGGGAGCGGCGGCGAGTATGTCGGGCAGGAGCGGCGTGCGACGGTGCGTGGTGTAGCTGGAAATGGGAGGGAGGGAGGAATGTGAAGCAGGGTTTAGGAAAGAATAAAATAAAAATAAAAAAAGACGTGGAAATTTTTTCTCTATTTCTATTTTTGTAAAAAAAAAATTAAATTAGTTCTTTAAAAATAATATTTTTAATGCATAATTTATATTTTGCATATAAATTTTATTTTAAAAAAATGTTAAAGTATTAACCAAAAATATTATTTCTTTATATTAAATTCTAAATATCTTATTATTATTATTATTATTTATTTATTTATTGTCTGTGTGGATTTTGCAATTTTTCCCCCAAAATTAATTGTAAATTCTGATAACAAAGAAACCAAGGGCATTACTTTTCCCCCATTGCTCTGAAGAACAGTAACTCAAAAGAAGAACGGACGACGATCTTGGAATTTTGAAGAGGAAAAAATCTCCGAAAATGGCAGGCAGGCTGAGCAATTTGGGTTCAAGGATCCTTGGCGGAAACGGAGTTGTTGCTCGCTCAATTGATTCGTCTCTTCGATGTCGCTCCGGCATGGGCCTTCCTGTTGGCAAACACATCGTTCCCGATAAACCCGTAAGCATTTCACCCTTCTACCTGCAAATTTGTTGCAAAATCAGTATCCCTTTGATGTAGATTATGTAGGACTTATGATCGTTTTTCCTTTTTTAGCTTCCTGTGAACGACGAACTGGTATGGGACAATGGAACGCCTTTTCCCGAGCCCTGTATTGATCGTATTGCTGATACGGTTGGGAAGGTATCTCGATTCTCCTGAGGATTTTGTATTTTCATTTCTCCGACAATTTGTATGTTTATTTTGTTTTTGTTCTTATTCAGTACGAAGCCTTGGCTTGGTTATGTGGGGGATTGGGATTTTTTGCATCTCTGGGATTTCTGGCTGTGTGGAACGACAAAGCGTCTAAGATACCATTTGTAAGTTTACTGAACTAGACATCTTTTTTGGATCTTTTGTACTCCGTTCTCTGTTGGACTATTTGATATCTCACCTGCATTGGTGCGTTACTGTTGAAGGATACATTTGTTGTTTGTTGTTCATTACTGTAACGGCCAAGACCACCGCTAGTAGATATTTTCCTCCTTGGACTTTCCCTCAAGGTTTTAAAACACATCTCGTAGGGGAAAATTTCTACACCCTTATAATCAATGCTTCGTTCTCCTCTCCAACTGATGTGGGATCTCACAATCCACTCTCTTGGGGGACAGCGTCCTCGCTGGCACACCGCCCGGTGTCCAGCTCTGAAACCATTTGTAATGGTCCAAGCCCACTGCTGACAGATATTGTCCTCTTTGGGCTTTTCCTTCCGGGCTTCACCTCAAGGTTTTAAAACACGTATTTCAGAGAGAGAGGTTTCCACACCCTTAGGGATGCTTCGTTCTCCTCTTGTGGGATCTCACAATTACCGTGCAATTTGTGAAATATGGTGGTACCCAGTTCAGTACATTATTTCGATTGAATTTTCTTTTCTTATGAAATCATATTGGGATAATTGTGCTATGTATACCGCATTTTATTTCTTTGATTTATCGCTGGAAACATGGGCTGAGCTAGAGAAATAACTCTTGAGATGTCTAACTTATAATTTGGTACAAATTAAAACAGTTTTCTAGATTAGTTGTATCCTAACCCACTGTGAGTATCTGTGTAACATTCCTAGCCTAGTAGTAAGGGATTTTGCTAACCGTAGTAGCAGGTCAAAGAGCTTGTTATGACTTGCGATTCGTTTTTTTTAGACCCTGGCCTGATGCAAGGCATCCTTACTGACGGGCACACCTTTTTCGATAACTGGAGTGTTATATTCTCCCTTCTATGTTCAAACAATGAGATTCTGGGAGAGTAAAATGTATAATAGTAGCATGTTAGAGGAGTTAGACAGCAGGGAAGGAAAGGGAGATAAGAGGTTATTATTAATATAATCATAGTCTTAACACTCTCGTTCCATTTGTGTGCGTGAAAATTAGTAAAAGGCTCAACAAGTGATCCTTAGTATTAATTGAGAAAAGGAAATTACTAGCTTTTAAACTTATCTTTTGCTCTTATACCATGTTGGTTGATCATTAGAATATCCAAAAGCTTAAACTGATAGGTTTTGCTATGTTCAATATTTATTCTTATTCTTAATCTGGAGAAGTTATCTTAGTTGGACGTTGGAGAAAGTCATCTTGAATCTAACCTTTGGGAATAAAGGGCATGTTTATGGCTGGCCTAGCCTATTCCCTCAACATCATGTGGTTAGTTTGATTGGATAGAAATAGATCTTTTCTTGGGTTTATGAAAGACAACTCCAACTCAAAGGAATGACAACAAATATCTCCAATTGGGCAAAAGAGAAGCAAAACTATAAGAATGGAATTATTATGTAATTTACACCAAGAGCTAGGTAGATGACATTATCGAGGAATCTATAATAATCACAATCTTTCCCACAAAAGGCTTTTGATTTTTCCCCAACCAAGTAGACCAAAAGAAGGCCCGAACGTGGTGTTTCCATAGTAGCTCATTCTCTTTCTTAAAAGGATGACCCACGAGAGTATGAGAAAGAAGTGCTTTTGGGTCTTTTGGAAGAGCAATGGTCCTGTTGAAGGAGGATAACATTTCGACCCAAATCCTTGATGCCAAAGAAGTGAGTAGGGGTATCCTCCTTTCATTATTTCAAGTACAACAAGTGAGTTAGGGGTATCCTCCTACCATTTTTAAGAACAAGTGAGTAAGGGTAGGGGTATGAGGGATTTTCAAGAAACAACATTTCGTTGAAAATAATGAATATTCAAACAAAGAAAGGGGCGTGCAAAAATACTAGCTCCAAAAGATGGTCCATCCTCAACTACGGAGGAACTTACCAATCCATTGTGTCCTAACTGATAGTTATAAAGCTCTCTAGAAACTGAAGCCCACAAAGAGGTTGGAAATTTGACATTTTCTCACACTTCTTCCTCAGATCTCTCACAACCTTTGAAAATTCTACTACCACTCGAGCCATGTACCCCAGAAAACTGCAAAAGACGCATGCCAAATGACCCAAAAATCTCTATTTTGCATTCCATAGAGCTTCCTCCATTATTGAGCAACAATCCCTATTAGTACCTACAAGTCCTAAATGACCCAAAAAAATTGTTCAAAAGCGAGTTGGCAATCTGACAACTCTATAGAAAATTGTTAAGGTACTCAGAACCTGTCTACAATACATAAGGTCCTCCACTGAGTACTCAGCAAGAAGGAAGAAGGCTTCCGATGGCAATCCTCCCCTGTAATACCTGCCACACAAAGAATATTACCTTCTGGTGGATCTTAACCTTCCAGAGAGAGGCAAATAGAAGGGTACCAAGGGGGACGAAGGGACACAAAGGAGGTGAAAATAAGAAATGCAAGAGGAGGATTGTGCAAGGAGATGCAGCCACAAACAAAAGCTGATCGTAATTGTTGACAGATGCATTAGAAACGATGTTAGGACACACTATAGTTTCTCCAGTCTACAGAAAATTGGGCCTTCTTTTCTTTTTGCCCAGCATAGTCTCCTCTGAAAAAAGAGCCTGATTTAGAAGATTTATCTGAGCTGCACACGCCCTCTTGGAAACCAAAGGGGACCCACTCTTTGCAGGTTGAAACACTTCACCTGGTTGCTAGAATACACTTGGCTACCTGTCATAGACGTCAAAATCAGCTTCTAAAAGAGCGTAAAAAAAGGAAGGTTGTAGTCCAACTAATATTCTGAGAACTTAAACCATTTTTAGCTGATATTGACATGTCTGATGGCTGGGAAGACAAAAGCTAAAATTGAACCCACTACCGACCAACTCTTCCATTTTTCCAACTGTGAAGACATGAGATAAGAGAATCTGACAAAAAAGGAAGCATCTTTATTGAAAGCTTCCTTCCTGTATTCCTTTTTGCCCTAATAAAGAAAGTATTCTTTCACCCACAAACCTCACCATAGATCTCCACCATTGTACTAACCCTCCACGTATTGGACTTTTATGTTCCAAGCATTTGGTTGCAATATGGTTATACAGAGCACAATTCATGATCTATTGGCTTCTATTTCTGCGAGACATCCTTCTCAAGGTGATAGAAAAACTTTTCAGCTTGTGATCAACAGAACTTCCTTTTAGACTCTTTAGCTGGAGAGAAATGTGCACACCTTCAATGACAAAACACCCTTTTACCAATTATACTCTTTCCTCTCTTCTTTTAAATTGGAGAACTTTCTTGTCATCCACCTATTGGCCTTGCAAGTCTATTAACTTCCCTTTTCATTTCATTTTATCAATGAAATTCAGCTTCTCTCTTTTTTCCCCTTAAAAATGAACCATACATACTAACCTTCGTTGTACTTTTTCATCAGTATTTATGCCATGGTGAGAGAGCTCCCAAAGGAAAATTCTGATCTTTTTGGGTAAATGTCACTCCAGATAGCCTTTGGATGCTAGAAAAGATCTCCTTCTAACGTTGGACTCCAATCCAACAGCAAGGATTTGATAAAAGGGGCCATTTTTTCCTAATTCCAAGCCCACATATCTTCAGATTGTGTTAAATGATTAGAATAAAGCAAGTGGCTGATATTAGCCCAGTCCAGAATTTCCTCATCCTTCAAGTTGCACCTGAGGCATAAGTTCCTAAAAATAAGCTGGGGGCTTCCACCCATCTTTCACAGTCACATACTTCTGGTCAGGTATAGAGTCGAGTTGAGGAGAACATTCTGTCAAAGGAGCTCCTTGAAGTCATCTGTCATGCCAAAAGGAAGTGGTGGTTCCATTCCTCGAAGCCATCTTTCTGGGTTAAAGTAGGCCTTTGGTTGGAAAGAAATAGATCTTTTTTGGGGTTTAAGTACGTCTTCAAAAGAGAGGTACTGTTCGACATATTTTATGCCTCTTGCATTCATAATCTAATCTTTCCTCAAAGAGATGAACTGCTTTGATTGTATTTGAGGACTGTGTTTCTTCTACTGTTATCCTTCTCAAAGAGATGAACTGCTTTGGTTTCGCTACATTGTCAAGTCTTTGGAAGGAAAGTTTGAGAGGGCTGCTACCTGTCAGTCCTCTCCCCAGAAAACTTCATCTTCTTAGGAGGAATTCTTTGTGAAAAAGGAAATGGACATATAGGCAAATGTTTTCGACTTGATTATAGCTTAACTACTTACGACATATTTTTTTGACTAAGAGTGCAAATATTTTCTTATACTTTAGAAAAAAGGAATATACGGGCAAGTGTTTCATCCAAATATAGGTTCCACAGAGAAAACATCTTAAGGGGTTCAAGGGATGAAACCTATTATATGTTCTTGCTGTGGTTGTTTGTATAGCCTGGCTTTGTATACTATGGTGTTTTTCAGTCATTATGCTTTCTTGACATTTGCATAGAAATCGAACTATTGGCCGTGTTCCTGTGACTGCCTTACGAAAATGAAACTGAATAAAAAACGTAGTTTACGGTTCAACTCTTTTTGAAGATGCAAGTTTTCCCATCTATAACTGCACGAAAACAGCTTGCAATGGCCCCTGGATTCTTTTCCTTGATGCATTATAAAGACTTCTCTTTTCTTTCTTCTTTCATATCAATTCAGCAGTATTTTCTTGGATGAATTTAGCATTGTTAAGATGACTGATAATAAACTTGATCACCCTTGTAATCAGGCTCCGAAAGTGTATCCGTATGACAACCTAAGAGTGGAGCTTGGTGGAGAACCAGAAGCTTAGATAGGCGGCCTCACGCTGAATGGACCCTTTTGGTACTGTCTTTTCAGATACAAATCGTTGTTGAATTATATGCCTTTGGAATTTGCTATGCATCAAAATAAATGGATTTTGTTGCCTGTTCTGAAATCTCTCTTTGGCATTGTGTAAATCACGTTCTACACTTTGATTCTTATAATGAGGTTCTGAAGACTTTCTGCCATCAATGATGGATAATGAATGATTCAATAAGTTATCATTTTGTGTTATATAATGTTCGGGTTGAGTTGATCTAAGTAAATTAGAAACCGATTACATTACAAATTTGGTTTAAAGGATTGAAAATTGTCTGTTTTTTAGTTTTTAATGTTGTTTAATAGGTTGGTCTTTATATTTCAAAGAGTAATTGAATAAAAGGTTTATGCCACAAAATTGATAGATGAATGACTTCGAGGGTATTATATCGTTTCGCGTTAATGGTGAATCTGATCTGAACTTTAATTTGGAGTTTTTTTAAGATAATTGTACTCACATAACCATTGAATGATAATAATAAGAATTGTTCCAAGTAACCATAACGCTAGTTTAATTTTAGTCAATAAAAAGGAAGATACATCTTATTTGTTCGAATATGACATAAGTTTATTCCCGTATCCGTCATTTCCTTGGGCATTATAGTAACGTCATTTCCTTGGGCATTATAGTAACATGTTCAATAATTTCTTGGACATCCATTAAGGCTAGCTCAAACCTAAAAATCAAACCAAAAGGAACCATATAAAACGAGTTGGATAGGTCAAACAAGATCGAATTGGTTGAACTAAACCAGGCTGGTCAAAACCAATAAGACTAGTTAGATCGAGCTAAACCAAACCGATAGAACTAAATAACTCGTCACTAGGAAACTTCAGCAGATCTCAGTTATAATATACTTGATATATACAGACATACCTTGTGAGCGTATCACCCACGTTTATAAACATTCGAAAGATTTAACTAAGTTACAAGAAGACAATCGTACTCGAATCAATACTTTTTAAGTTTCTTTTTATCCTGATTGGATGAAGCATGAGAAAAACGAGATGGAAGCTTTGATGCAAATGAAAAGAGAGGTCCCAACCCATGTGCTTCCATTGATCAATGCAACCTCTTAAGTATTAAAGTTGGAAATTTTATATTTGGCAAAGTTGCATTAAATTTTATATATTGGTCACTGCCAAGAAACAGATATCAAAGTGATCACATGCCTTCTGATTTAGACATCTCAAGCTGATTGGGACTCCCACCTGCACGCCACTACTTCAGAACTTTTGACACCCGAATAAAAAAGAGGTATATGAATAAACTGAGACCACATTCGTATGAGAGCGATTGTGAAGATAGGATGACTAACATATGTTTAAAAGTCTTTTTTAGGTGAGAATGATGCATCTTGAACGAACTGAGGCTAGTTTATAGGGATGGTGTTCACTCTTAGAAGTAAGAAGTGTCAGGACATACTTGGACAGAGGCTTTAGATAACGGAAAAATTAGGGTTTTGAAAGGTATTTCGACATCCTTTCTTTGTAAAAACAAATCAATAAAAATCAAAAAATGAATTACAAAACATATTATGTTTTTATATGTTATAACGAATTACAAAACATGTGAGGTTTTTATCTCTTTATAACAAAGAATTGTGAATTAAAAGATTTAAAAAGAGAAAAATCTCGAGCTATTTTATTGATTTTACTTGTAAAAGAACCACTTATGTTATTAATCATTTCTAAAACGATACAATTTCGAAAATGAGTAATTAGTCAATTTAAGTATATAACTCGATCATTAAGATATATATTCTGCATTAAGAGATCACAGATTTGAATCTTCACTACCCAATATTATTAAACTAAACAAAAAAAGGCACGAGAAGGAACTTCAAGATAAAAAAAAAAAAAAACAAAAGACAAAATAATCTAAAACCCACCGCTCTCATTGGACTCTAGCTTTGATTCTCGTTAATATATGTAAGATTTCACATCGGTAGGAGAGAAAAACGAAGCATTTTTTATAAGGGTGCGAAAACTTCTTCCCTAACATCCTTGTTTTAAAAATCTTGGGAGAAAATCGAGAAAGAAAAGCTCAAATAGAACGATATCTGCTAGCGGAGAGCTATTATGAGGGTATGGAAACCTCTTCCCAGCAAACGCGTTTTAAAAATCTTGAGGAAAAACTCAGAAGGAAAAACTCAAAAAAGACAATATTTATTGACGGTAAGCTATTACAATATACTATCGTTTACTCGATTCTCACCAAAATGCTTGAGACAGATGGTACAATTGACAACCAATCGTTTAAGAAAATGCCAAAATCATCCAAAAAAAAGAATTAAAAAAGTCTCATCTTCATGATCTTTCTCCAATCCAATGTTCATCCCTCAAGTTTGCTCCTTACCATAAATCCCATTTCAAAAAATCTGAAACCCCATCTATATAAACCCTAATTCATCTCACCATTCTTCACCCATTCTTCATCCAATGGCTTCCAAAATGCCATCAGCCCTTCTTCTCAACCTCCTCTTCTTCACAATGGTCACCTCCACCTACGTCCCTTGCCCACCGCCGCCATCGAAGCCCTCCAAGGGAGCTCCCTCGACCAAGCTGCCTCCACAGCCCCGGTGCCCAAAGGACACTCTCAAGCTCGGTGTTTGTGCTGACTTGCTCGACGGTCTCGTGCACGTGGTGATCGGGACGCCCCCGAAAACCCCATGCTGCACCCTCATCAAGGGCCTGACTGATCTTGAAGCTGCTGCCTGCCTTTGTACCGTCATCAAAGCCAAAGCCTTGGGGCTCAAACTTAATGTCCCAGTTTCCCTTAGCTTGCTTTTGAACTACTGTGGAAAGAAGGTTCCTTATGGCTTCCAATGCCCATAAATTAATCCTTTCCTTTTCATGCTTATTATGCTGATTTTATCGCTGTGTCCTGATGGGTTTGGAAATCTTCCAAAGAATTCCACCATCTTCTATATGGTTCTATGAGCTTGATTGTAGCACTGTTCTTGTTTGTGTGTAATTTAAAAGTATATTGATACGTAGTTTGTTTTTTTTTTTTTTTTTTTTTTTTTTTTTTGGAAATGG